>NW_016814854.1:922568-961027 GCF_001698545.2 Rhinopithecus bieti | reverse complement strand
CCATTCTCCTGCCTCAGCCTCCCGAGTAGCTGGGACTACAGGCGCCCGCCACCTCGCCCGGCTAGTTTTTTTGTATTTTTTAGTAGAGACGGGGTTTCACCATGTTAGCCAGGATGGTCTCAATCTCCTGACCTCGTGATCCGCCCGTCTCGGCCTCCCAAAGTGCTGGGATTACAGGCTTGAGCCACCACGCCCGGCCAACTATTTTTATTTTATTTTACAAAAGGCGTGTTCTAGAAAATCACAGACAACACATTGTGTGTGTATGTATATGTGTGTGTGTGTGTGTGTGTGTGTGTGTGTGTGTGTGTGTGTCTCTCTCTCTCTCTCTCTCTATATATATATATATAGGCAGAGTCTCACTCTGTTGCCCAGGCTGGAGTGTCGTGGCATGATCTCATCTCACTGAAACCTCTGGCTCTCAGGTTCAAGAGATCCTCATGCCTCAGCCTCCCGAGTAGCTGGAACTTCAGGCATGTGCCACCATGCTCAGCTAGTTCTTGTATTTTTAGTGGAGACAGGGTTTTGCCATGTTGGCTAGGCTGTTTTCGAACTCCTGACCTCAGGTTTTCCACTCGCCTCAGCCTCCCAAACTGTTGGGATTATAGGCGTGAGCCACCACGCCTGGCCCACACATTGTATTATATAGTTGAAAACAGTTAAATAATCAGGAGCACTGAACCAATAATTTTCTAGTCAATGTGCATAAATTAATATATATGTAGATGCATGAAAATGAAGAATCCAACTTTTGTACTTTGCATGTGAAGGCAGTATTGGAGCAAAACACATTTTGAACACTTTTCTATTTTCTGTGAAATATTTTTCAAATGAGTTTTCAAGGTTCTTGTTCTGTGTCCCTAATGGAGTCCTTCCTCAAAGTTACATTAGCTTGTATTCCAATGTGCAAAAAGGGAATTAATAGGTTTACCTCTTAAATTTCCATATACAACAGTTAAATTAAATGGGATACTCCCAGCAGAATGCCTAAGGAAAAACTAAGTAAATAAATGAACACACACACACACACAAAGATTATCCTTAGTTTTTCCAAGGTCCCCTATTGCCTCCACATGCCTTGTTAAGGATTTGTGCCTCCCAAATTTCCTAGGTTAAAGTCCTACTCCCTTGTACCTCAGGATGTGACTTTATTTGAAGTTAGGGTAATTGCAGATGCAATTAGTTAGGATGTTTTCATCAGGGTGCACCTAAGCCTGTATGACTGCTGCCTTCATAAAGGGGGATCTTTGGACACAGGCATGCATAGGGAAGACGATGTGAAGATACAGAAAGAAGGGCCATCTCCAACCAAGGAGAAAGGCCTGAAATACATCCTTCCCTCACAGCTCTCAGAAGGAAACAATTCTGTTCTGTTGACATCTTGATTTCAGACTTCCAGCCTCCAGAACCATGACAGAATAAATTTCTGTTAAGTTGAAAAAAAAAAAAATGATTATCTTCCTGCAAACAAAAATGTAGTAAGTTTTAAATGCACAGATGAATTCAAAAGAAGAAAGGAAAACGTTATGTGCCAAAAATGAAGTGGCAACTAATCCCCAGAGTGCTAGGTTCATAAACTCACCATGCATTTTATGGGGGTCTCAGTCCTTGTAACTAAAGAGTTCTGTTTTAAGACTTTTTCAGGGGCTGGATATGAAGTCTAGGATTTGACTGGCCTTTGGATCTAAGATCAATACACAAGCCAAAATTCTTGAAGAGCTATCCCATTGAGAAAAATTATATACTAAGGGGAGAAAAGAGGAAGATATCGCTAGTACAGGGCAGCAAGGGAGATTTTTCTATCTGGGACCTGAGTGAAAATAAAAATGAAACACAACAAGAGTGGTCTTTTCTGAGAAATCAAAACCCCTGGTTCTACGACTTACAAATTAAGAAGCCAGATTTACACTTTACTGCTGATGCTGATACTCCAAGCTGAAGAATTAACATAAAAATTGGTCTCAGGTGGGGGATACTCTTGACTCTCTTGCAGAAGGCTTTGTGAAACTATGCTGGAATTAGAGTACATGATTCGGGTCACATGGAAATCCTCCTGCAAAATAGCTCAAAACACAAGAGGACATTTTAAAAAAGGGAGAGTAGAACTTCTAGAATTTTGTATAATAGAACACTCTGAGAAGACTGTAGAATAAGGTTGTTTTAAGTTACAAACATAGAAATTGAAGCAATAGGAAGAAAATACTACTTTTAAAAACCAAATAGAATTTATTGGAAATAAAAGTTTCATTTGTTCCTAAGAACAACTGATAAGGTAAAAGAAGTGTCTTTATAAATTATCTTTTATCTGATAAGGTAAAAGAAGTTTATTTATAAATTATTTATAAAAGAAATTCTTTATAAATCATCTCGTTTTAGGCCTTCTGTTATAGAAACACAAAATGGACTTAAACACAGGCAAAACTAATCTGCTATGCTAGAGGGGAGAATACTTGTTGCTTTTGCAGAAAGTGTTGACAGGGAAGGAACACAAGGAAACTTGCTGGGCTCATAAATGTTCTATATTTTGATCAGTGTGGTGGTTACACAGGTATATAGACATATAAATATTGTATGCTATAATTTCTAAAATTTAATGTACTATATGTAGTTTATACTCAAGAAGAGGTTAAAAAACCATTTATCAATTGGGTTTATTTAAAAAGAAGAAAAAGGAAATAATACCTGCAAGATATCAAACAAGGAGGTCCTAATTCTCATTTCTTTCACAAAATAATGAATAAACAACTATATGACAAATAAAATAATGAAGGGGGAGCTCTGGAATATAGCAAAGGTGTAGCACAAACCCTGTGGAGCAGAGAAACCTAACAAGGCTGCATAGAATAGGGTGGGAAACACCTTGTCTGGGCCACTCCATTGCCCGGTCTGGATTATCTCAGTGGCAAGAGGTACTTCCTTCTGCATGGAAAGGGTGAGACGGAAGGTCCCAGGGGCCCTCATTATTACCACAGACACCAGCAGTGCTCACCAATGGATACCCCTGCAATCTTTACCGGTCCTGAGTCCAACATAGGGAGCGGCCTGGAGTCCATGCTGCTACACTTACCCATGAGAAGGAGCCAAGGCTGTGCCTTCTGCCCCATGAGCTGAGCAACTGTGGTTTCATGACATTTTAGAATTGGAGTTGCTGCTGTGGTGCACCCTGCTGTTAGGTCTTGAGAAGCCATTGTTTCCTTACATGCCTAGGGTCTTACGGTCACTGCATCCCACCACCTGGAGCCTGGGTTGCCCAGTGGGCCACTATCTCTGGGCCTAGGTTGCTGCCATAAGCCTGGGTCCCAACTGTGCCCTACCTTTTCAGCAGCCCTACTGCCACAGTGCCCTGTCTCCCCAGCGTGTGGGTTGCTGAGGCACCTTGCCTTCCTAGGGACTAGAGTTGCCATTGCACTGAGCCCTACACCCAGGAGCTTGAGTTGCTTTACCATTTGCCTCCCAGGAATTAGAGCCACTGCTGTGCTGTCCCATGACTTAAGACCTGAGTTGCTCTGGCGTTCTGCCTTTCCAGGGACCAGTTACCTCTGTGCTGTGCTCCACCTCCTAGAACCTGAGGTTCTCTTGCACCCTACCATCACCCACTGGTGATATTACTGTGTGGTGCACTGTTCCGAGGGCCTGAGCTTCTTTGGTATCCCATCTTCCCAGGGACTGGAGTTACTGCTGTGCTGTGTTCTGACTGCCTGGAGTCTGAGTTACCATTGTGCCCCACCCTCTGTGGCTGAGCTCCTACAGGATCATGTCCATCCTGGGGTCATGTTGCTGCTGTACCATGCCCCTCAGAGCTGGAGTTCCCACTGCATCCTGACATACCAGGGGGCTTAGCACCACTGAGCTCCATCCTTCGTAGCCGTTGCTGTGGCAATACTCTGCCTTCACAGAGACTGGAGTCACCACCGTGCTGCATCTGGCTCTCAGGGCCTGAGCTACAGCTGTACCCCACAATTCCATGGGCCTTGCTGCCACTGTGCCCTGGCCTTTGAGACAGAGCTGCTGTGGAGCCATACCAACCCTGAAGCCTAAGTCACTGTTATGTCCACAAGTCCTTAGGGTCTCACTGCTGCTCTAAGGCCTGGACCAACACAGTAATGTGTCTCTCAGGTGCCCAAGTGCTACTGCGCTGCTCCCTGCCCCTTGGGACCAGAATCACAGTTGTACCCTGACATGGAACTGGAGTTGCTACTGTCCCCACCCTCCAAGTACCTGAGTGTCCAGAGGATCACTTTACCCCTGGGCTGTGCTGCTTCTGTGCCTGTCTCTCAGGGTTCAAGCCATCATTATACCATATATCCCCAGGCCCAAGCCACTGAGATGAGCTCCAAAGTCCTAGACCCTGGCAACATGGGTGATAAGTGCATGCCAGTGCCTTGGTACATCAATTTGCTCTCCAGGATCCAGGTGCCATGGCAGTTCACAAGCGCCTGAGCCCAGGAAGCCAGTTCTGCAGTGGCTCTGAGCACCTGTATCCTGAAACCCCGTGCCACTGTGGCTGCCTGCAGGTCACATTAGACTTGACACCAAAAGGGATCCTCTTGGCTAGGTTTCCCTGCAATAGGGAAAAGGAGAGCAGGAGGACTCCAAGAGTCTTTGCTACTGAGGACCCCAACTTTCCACTTTGCCAGTGCCACTGCCACAAACACCTGAAACTGTAGCTGTTAATGCTTCTGCAGTCTTCATTAATGCTGACCTCAACTGATGGAGCCACACAGAAACTGAACTGCTACATCTTTTTAGAACCAGAGCTACCCAACCAGTGCCATTGCATCCACCCACAGGTGAAAGTCTTTACCCACTAAAACCAGTCTTTAAATTCTGGAAGAGATGACTGGTCCATCAAATGCATAGGCATCAGCACAAAATCACAAGAAACATGAAAATGCAAGGAAACAACAGCACTAAAGGAACAAAATAATTTTAAAGTAACTGACCTCAAAAAAACAGAGATTTTAAAATTGTCTGAAAAGGAATTTAAAATAATTTTCTTTTAAAATATAAATTACAAAAAAGAACCAAATAGAAATTCTGGAGCTGAAGAATACAATGAATGGAATGAAAAATACAAGCATCAAAAGCAGACTTAAGCAAAAGAAAGAATTTGTAACTTGAAGACATGTCATTTGAAATTACAGGTTGAATGTCCCTAATCTGAAAATCCTAAATTTGAAATGCTTCAAAATCTGCAACTTTTTGAGTGCCAATATGATGCTGAAAGGAAACACTCATTGGAGCATTTAGGATTTAGCATTTTTAGGTTAAGGAAGTTGAACCAGTAAGTATAATGCAAATATTCAAAAATCCAAGAAATACTTGTTAATTTGGTGTTCTTGCAAGGGTGAACACCTTTCAAGTGTCTCACCCTTTCAATTGTCTTGAAAATTCAAAACACTCTCTTCCTAAGAATTTCAGATAAGGGATACTCAACCTGTATCTAGTTAGAGAAGAAAAAAGAAAAAAGTGAAGAAATTCTATCAGATTTATGGGACACCGCTATGCAAACTGATGTATACATTATGGAAATCTCAGAGGGAGAAGAGAGAGAAAGGGCAAGAAAGTTTATTTAAAGAAATGATGGCCAAAAACTTTCTAATTTTGGGAGAGATATGGACATTACAAACTGTGAAACTCAAAAGTCCCCAAATGGGTTCAACACTAAGAGTCCTTTAGCAAGACACGTTGTATTAAATTGTCAAGAGTTGGACAGAATTTGAAAGCAGCAATAGAAAAGTGACATGGCACATACAGAGGAATGACTATTAGACTGTCAGCAGATTTCTCAGCAGAAAGCTTATAGCCTGGAGACGATGGGATGATATATTCAAAGTGCTAAAAGGAAAATATCATCCACCAAAAAGACTACATCTAACAAAGATGTCTTTCCAAAATAAAGTAGAAATAAAAGCTTTTCCAGACATGCAATAGGTGAGACAGTTCAATACCCCTAGACCCATCTTATAAGTAATGCTAACGGAAGCTCTTCTAACAGAAATTATAGGACACTAACAACTAACATGAAGATGTATGTTGTATAAAATTCACTGATAGGAGCAAGATGACAGAATAGAAAACTCCACCAATTGACCCCACACACCCTTGCAAGAACACCAAGTTAATAGGTATCTTTAGAGAAAAAAACACCTTTCCAAGAACCAACAATCAGATGAGCACTCACAGTATTTGGTTTTCACTTCATATAGCAGAAGGAGGCACTGAGGAGATAGAAAAAGCAGTCTTAAATCACCAATGTCACCCTTATGTCACCCCTGGCAGTGGCAAAGTGAGGGAGACAACATCTCTGGGTGATGAGGGAAGAACACAGCAGTTGTGAGCCATTGAACTCAGTGCTGTACTATTAGAGAAGAAAGGAAATCTGAACCAAACTTAGTTGATGTTAGCCCATGGAGGGAGCAGTTAAACTAGTCTGAGCCAGAAGAGAATCACTGATCCCAGCATTCTGAACTTGAGTGCCTGCAAACCTCACCGCTGAAAGCTACAGCACTCCATGACTCCAAGTAAACTTGAAAAGGAGTCTAGACCATAAGGACTGCAACTCTTGGGTGAGTCCTAATGCTGAACTAGGCCCAGAGACAGTGAACTGAGGGGGCATACAACATACTGAGACACCAACAAGGGCAGCCAAGGGAGTGCTGGCATCCCCCCACCCATAACCCAGGTTGCATAGCTCAAGATTCCAAGACAGTCCCCTTCCTTCCAGTTGAGGAGAAGAGAGGGAAGAGTGAGGAGGACTTTGTCTTGCATTTAGAATAGCAGCTCAGCCACAACACGGTAAGGCACCAGCCAGAGCTGTTAGGCCCCTGTTCCAGGAACTAGCTCTCAAATGATATTTCTAGGCACACCCTGGGCCATAAGAGAACGAGATGCCTTGAAGGAAAGGACCTAGTCCTGGCAGTATTTAACACCTGCTAACTGAAGAGTGCTTGGATCCTGAATAATCAGCAGAAAGTCCCAGGTACTATATTGAGGGTCTCAGGTGAACCTCTGATACTTGCTGCCTTCAGATGAGACTCAGGATATTACCAGCTATTGTTTTAGGAAAAACTCCTTCTGCTTGCAAAAAGCCAAGGGAAAAGTAAAGGGGGCTCTGTCTTTCACTTTAGGTACCAGCACAGACACAGTGGGGTAGAGCACAAAGCAGGCTCTTGGGGTCCCCTATTCCAGGACTTGACTCTTGGATGTCATTTCTGGACCTGCCCTCGACCAGAGGGGAGCCCACTGCCCTGAAGAGAGGCCAGGCAGCATTTACAGACTTAAGCAGACTTAAGAGATCTTGGGCCTTATGGGAACATTGGCAGTAGTCTGGAAGTACTCCCTGTGACTTGGGGTGGTAGTGCCTACAGGGTGAAACTCCTCTGACTTTGGAAAGGGAAGGAAATAGTGAGAAGGACTACATCCTGTGGTTTGAGTGCCAGATCAGCTGCAATGTGATAGAAGACCAGGTTGACTTCTAAGGTTTTGACTCTAGTTCCAACTCCTAAATGGCATTTCTGAATCCACCTGGGGACTCAGAGATATCACCGCACTGAAGGGAAGGACACAGGCCTGGCTGGCATGGCCATCTGCTCATTGTAGGGGCCAAGAGCTTTGAGTCAATACAGGAAGTAGCCAGGGAGTGGTTACAGAAGGCCTTCAGCAAGACCCAGTGCTGTGCTGGCTTCAGGTCCGACCCAGCCCAGTCATAGTAGTGATAGCCACAGGGGTGCCAATGTCACTCCATCTCTAGCTTTTGGTAGCTCAGAACACAAAGAGAGACTCTGTATGTTTGGGAGAAAGTAACAAAAGAGAACAAGAGTCTCTGGTAATCCAGAGAATTCTCCTGGATTTGGTCAAAAACCACCAAGGAGGTACCTCTACAAGTCTGCAAGAACCACAGTGCTACTGTGCTTAGGATGTCCTCTAAAGCAGATACAACTTAGATCACAAAACACAAGTCCTTTTCAAATATCTGGAAAGGCTCCCCAAGAGGAATAGCTACAAATAACCCCAGACGGTGAAGACTACAATAAATACTTAACCTCCTTAATGCTCAGACACTGAAGAACATCCACTAGCATCAGCACCATCCAGGAAAACCTCATCTCACCAGGTAAACTAAATAAGGCACTAGGGACCAATCCTGGATAAACAGAGATATGTGACCTTTCAGAGAATTCCAAATGGATGTGTTGAGGAAACTCAAATAAATTCAGGATAACACAGAGAAGGAATTCAGAATTCTATTCAATAAATTAACAAAGAGATTAAAATTAATAAAAATAATCAAGCAGAATTTCTGGAGCTGAAAAATGCAATTGGCATACTGAAGAATGCATCAGAGTCCTTTAGTAGCAGAATTGATCAAGCAGAAGAATTATAACCTTCAAGACAGGTTACTGAAAATGCACAGTTAGAGAAGACAAAAGAAGAAAAAATAAAAAAAAAAGAAACACAACTAAGGGATCTAGAAAATAGCCTCCGAAGGGCAAATCTAAGAATTATTTATGAAGAGAAGGCAGAGAAAGCGATAGGAGTAAAAAGTTTATTCAAAGAGAAAATAACAGAGAACTTTCCAAACCTAGAGAAACACATCAACATGCAAGTACAAGAAGGTTATAGAACACTAAGCAGATTTAATCCAAAGAAGACTATCTCAAGGCATTTAATAATCAGACTCCCAAAGGTCAAGGATAAACAAAAAAATCCTAAAATCAGCAAGAGAAAAGAAACAAGTAACATACAATTAGAAAATAAACAAATAACATATGATTAAGTTTATGTTATCTGTTTTTTTTCTCCTGATGCTTTTAGCTCTAATATGTCTGGCAACAGACTTTTCAGTGGAAGCCTTACAGACCAGGAGAGAGTGGAATGACATATTAATCATGCTCAAGGAAAATAACTTTTACCCTAAAATAGTATATGTGGTGAAAATATCCTTGAAACATGTAGGAGAAATAAGGACTTTTCCAGACAAACAAAAGCTGAGAGATTTCATCAATACCAGACCTGTTCTATAAGGAATGTTAAAGTGAGTACCTCAATCAGAAAGAAAATAACATTAACGAGTAATAAATAATCACCTGAATGTACAAAACTTACTGATAATAGTAAGTACACAGAAAAACACAGAACATTATAATACAGTAACTGTGGTGTGTAAACTACTATTATCCTAAGGAGAAAGATTAAATGATGAACCAATAAAAAATAATAACTACAGCAACTTTTCAAGACATAGTCAGTACAATAAGATATAAATAGAAACAACAAAAAGTCACAAAACGGGGATGAAGTTAAGACATAGAGTTATTCATTTTCTTTTTGCTTGTTTGCTTGTTTATACAAATAGCATTGTTGTTATCAGGTTAAAGTAATGGTCTGATTATTAAATACCTTGAGATATTTGAAGTAATGGGTTATAAGATAGTATTTCCAAGCCTCATGGTAACCTCAAACCAAAAAACATACAATGGATACACGAAAAATAAAAAGCAAGAAACTAAATTATATCACCAGAAGAGACAGTTATTTTCACTAGTGCAAAACAGGAAGGAAAGAAAAAAAGGAAGAAAAGATCATAAAAGAACCAGAAAACAGATAACAAAATGGCAAGAATGATTCCTTACTTATGAATAATAGCACTGAATGTAAATGTCCTAAACTCTTCAATAAAAGGATATAGCGTGGCCGAACGGATAAAAAACAAGAGCCTTTGGTCTGTTTCCTACAACAAACACACTTCACCTATAAAGAAACACATAGACTGAAAATAACGGGATGGAAGATATTCCATGCCACTGAAAACCAAAAAACAACAGGAGTGACTATACTTATATAAGACAAAATAGATTTCAAGACAAAAACTACAAGAAGAGGCAAAGAAGGTCACTATATAATGATGAAGGGGTCAATTCAGCAAGAGGATATAACAATTTTAAATATATATACCCCCAACATGGGAGCACCCAAATATATATAGGAAATATTGTTAAAGCGAAGGAGAGAGATAGTTCCTGCTATAATAATAGTTAGAGACTTCAACACTTCACTTTCAGCGTTGGACAAATCTTCCAGACAGAAAATCAACAAAGAAACATTAGACTTAACCTGCACTATAAATCCTGAGGAAATTCCTCAGGAAAATAGTAGCGAACTGAACAATACGTAGTATTACTAGCAAATTAGTAGCAAACTGAACAATGCATGTACAACAATACATTAGAAATATCATTCATCATGACCAAGTGAGATTTATCCCTGGGATGCAAGGATAGATCATCACATATAAATCAATCAATGTGATACATTATATCAACAGAATGAAGAATAAAAACCATAGGATCATTTCAATTGATGCTAAAAAAGGAAGTTAATAAAATTTAACATCACTTTATGATAAAAATTCTCAAAAAACCTGGAGACAGAAGACATATACCTCAACAAAATAAAAGCCATATATAACAGACCCAAGATAGTATCATACTGAATGGGGAAAAACTGAAAACCTTTACTCTATGATCTGGAACACAACAAGAATTCCTGCCATCACCATAGTTATTCACCATAACACTGGAAGTCCTAGCTAGAGCATTCAGACAAGAGAAGGCTATAAAGAACATCCACATTGGAAAGGAAGAAGTCAAATTATCCTTGTTTATAGATGATACGATCTTATATTTGGAAAAACCTAAATCCTCCACAGGAAAACTACTGGACCTGATAAAAGAAATTTAGTAAAAGAAATTTAGTAAAGTTGCAAGATACAAAATATACAAACAAAAATCTGTAGGTTTTGTTTTGTTTTGTTTTGTTTTGTTTTGTTTTGTTTGAGACAGGATCTCTCTCTGTTGCCCAGGCTGGAGTACAGTTGCCATTCCAGCTCACTCCAGCCTCAAATTCCCAGGCTAAAGTGATCCTCCCACCTCATCCCCCCAGCTATCTGAGACTACAGGTGTGCACCACCATATCTAGCATACACACACACACACACACACACACACACACACAGATACATATATATATTTGTAGAAACAAGATTCTATCATGTTGCCCAGGCTAGTCTCAAACTCCTAAGGCCAAGCGATTCACCTGCCTTGGCCTCCCAAAGTGCTAAGATTACAGGTGTGTGCCACCATGCCTTGCCAAAAGTCTGTATCATTTCTATATGCCAACAGTGAACAATATGAAAGAGAAATAAAGCAATGCAGTTCCATTTACAATAGCCACATGTAAAATTAAATACCTAGGAATTAACTTAACCAAAGGAATAAAACCTTTCTATAATGAAAAGTATAAAATACTGATAAAATAAATGTGAGAGAACACTGAAAGGTAGAAAAATATTCCATGTTCATGAATTGGAAGAATCAGTACTATTGAAATGTTCATAATACCTGAAACAATTTATAGATTTAATGCAATATCTATAAGAATACCAATGACATTCTTCACAAAAATAGAAAAAAACAATCCTAAAATTTATACAGAACCACAAATACCCAGAAAATCCAAAGCTATCCTAAGCAAAAAGAACAAAACTGGAGGAATTTCATTAACTGACTTCAAATGATACTACAAAGTTATAGTAACCAAAATAACATGGTGCTGACATAAAAACAAACACACAGGCACATAGACCAATAGACCAATGGAACAGGATAGAGAACCCAGAAGCAAATTTACAAACCTAGAGTGAAGTCATTTTTGATAAAGGTGCCAAGAACATACACTGGGGAAAAGACAGTATCTTCAAGAAATGCTCCCAGGAAAACTGGATATCTGTATGCAGAAGAACAAAAGTAGACCTCTATCTAACACTATAAATAAAAATAAAATCAAAATGGATTAAAGACTTAAACCTAAGACCCCAAACTATGAAACTACTACAAGAAAAATTCGGAGAAAATCTCCGTGACATTGATCTGAGCATAGATTTCTTGAGTAGTGGTCCATAAGCACAGGGAACCAAGCCAAAAATGAAGAAATAGGAAAACATTAAGTTAAACATTAAGCTACCCAAGACTGGGAAATTTATAAACAAATGAGGTTTAACTGACTTACAGTTCCACATGGCTGGGGAGGTCTCAGGAAACTTACAATAATAGCAGAAGGGAAAGCAGGCATGTCTTACATGGTGGCAGGTGAGAGCAAAAGAGTATAGGGAAAACTGTCACTTATAAAACCATCAGATCTAGTGAGAACTCACTGTCACGAGAACAACCTGAAGGAAACCACCCCCATGATCCAATCATCTCCCACCACTTCCTTCCCCTTGCGTGTGGGAATTACAATTCAGATTACAATTCCAGATAAGATTTGGGTGGGGACACAGCCAACTCATATCATTCACAAATATGCAGAGATTAAATAACATGCTTCTGAACAACCAATGGTTCAAAGATGAAATAGAAAGGAACATTTGTAAAACTTATGAGACAAAGATGAAAACACAACATACCAAAAACCTAGGAGATGCAGCAAAAGCAGTTCTAAGAGGGAAATTTATAACAATAATTGTCTTCATTAAAAAGTAGGAAGATCTAGGCCAGGTGCCATGGCTCACACCTATAATCCCAACGCTTTGGGAGGCAAGAGGCCGTCGCATCACGAGGTCAGGAGATCAAGACCATCCTGGCTAACACGGTGAAACCCTGTCTCTACTAAAATTACAAAAAAAAAAAAAAAAAAAAAATCACTGGGCATAGTGGCATGCACCTGTAGTCCCAGCTACTTGGGAGGCTGAGGCAGGAGAATCACTTGAACCCAGGAGGCAGAGGTTGCAGTGAGTCAAGATCGTGCCACTGCACTCCAGCCTGAGCGACAGAGCAAGAATCTGTCTCAAAAGAAAAAAAAAAAGTAAGAAGATTTCAAACAACCTAATGTTATACCCAAGGAAATATACCCAAGGAAACAGAAGAACAAACTAAACTTAAAGTAAGCATGAAAAAGAAAATAATAGATATCAGAGCCAAAAAAAAAAAAAAAAAAAAAAAACCCAAAAGAATAACGAAATAGAAAAATCAATAAAACTAAGAGTTGATCTATTGAACAAATAAAATATATACACACTGTTCTGGACCAAGCAAAAAAACAAAAAGGAAAAGACTAAATAAATAGAATCAGAAATGAAAGTGAAGACATTACAATAGATGCCTTCGAAATAAGGATAGAGACAAATATGAATAATTAATTATATGCTAATAAATTGGATAATCTACAAGAAAAAAATAAATTTATGTAAATATACAACCCACCAAAACGGAATTAGGAAAATAATGAAAGCCCAAACAGAGCAATAACAAATAAAGAGATTGATGTAGTAACTGAAAACCTTCCAACAAAGAAAATTCCAGGGTCAGATGGCTTAATGGCTGAATTCTAGCAAACATTGAAAAAATTAATATCAGTTCTTCTCAAACTCTTTCAAAAAATATATAACTTGAGGGAATACTTTCAATCTCATTTTATGAGGCCAGCATTGCCCATATATTAAAGTCAGACAAAAGCACTGCAAGAAAAAAAATAAAAAAGGCTTACAAGCCAATATCTATGATGACCACAGTTGCAAAAATCCTCAATAAAATAGTAGCAAACCAAATGCAACAACATATTGAAAAGAGTATACATTACAACCAAGTGAGATTTATCCCTGGTATCTAAGATTAACTTAACACATTCAAATCAATCAATGTGATATCTCACATTAATAGAATGAAAGACAAAACTCATAAGATTATTTTAGTGGATGTGGAAAAAGCAGTTGACAAAGTTCGACATCCTCTCTTGATAAGAACTCTCGACAAATACTACCAAGAGCAATCAGACAAGAAAAAGAAATCGAAGACATCCAGATTGGAAAAGAAGAAGTAAAACTATTCTCTCTGCAGACAATATGATCCTATATGTTGAAAAACCTAAAGGACACACACACACACACACACACACACACACACACTTAAATCAAATTAATTCAGTAAATTTTCAGGATACAAAATTGAAATTCAAAATTGAGTTACATTTCTTTATACCAGTAATGTTCTATCTGAAAACAAATAAAAAAGATAATCCCTTTTACTATAGCATCAAAAGAATAAAATATTTAGAAATAAGTTTAACCAAAAGATGGAAAATCTGTACACTGAAAGCTATTAAACACTAATGAAAGAAATTAAAGACACAAATACATGGAAAGATACCTCATGTTCATGGGCTGAAATAATTAATACTGTTAAAATGTCCATATTACCCAAAGAACTACATTTGTCCTGAATATCCATGAGGGGATTGGTTCCAGGACACCCCGTGTGGATAACAAAATCTCTGGATGCTCAAGTCCCTTTTATAAAATGGAGTAGTATTTCATATCACTTACACACACTTTTTTTTTTTTTTACTTGAACTCATTTCTAGATTCCTGCCTCAGCACGACCTTGTAATATCTAATACAATGTAAATGATATGAAAAGAGTATCGTTGTTTTACTGTATTTTTAAAATTTCTTATTTTTTAATGTTATATTTTTTCTGAATATTTTTTGATCTGTGATTGGTTGAATCTTCAAGTATAGCACCCATACATACAGTGGGCTGACTTTATACAGATTCAATGCAACGCCTATCAAAATTCCAATGGCATTATTCACCTAAATAGAAAAAATTGTATGGAACCACCAAAGACCCCAAATAGCCAAAGCAATGTTGAGAAAGAAAAACAAAGTTGGAGGCACTAGATTTTCTGACCTGAAATTATATTACTAAGCTATAATAAAAAGAGTATGCTACTTGTATAAAAACCAATACACAGGCCAATGGAATAGAATAGAGAACCCATAAATAAACCCAAACATATATGGTCAACTAATTTTTAACAAGGGCACCAAGAAGACACAATGAGGAAAGAACAATATTTTCCATAAATGATGCTGAGACAACTGGATATTCACATGTAAAAGACTGAAATTGGATGCTCATTTTAAACCATACAAAAAATAAAAACACTCAAAACGGATTAAAGACTGTAAACTGCAAAACTCCAAGAAAACACGTAAGGAAAAGCTTCTTGACATCAGTCTTGTCAATAAGTTTTAGATATCACAGCAAAAGCTCAGGCAACAAAACAAAATAAACCAGTGAGACTAAGCAAAAGCAGACAAATGGGACTACATCAAACTAAAAATATTCTGCACAGCAAAGGAAATAATCAACAAAATGAAAAAGCCTATGGTTTGGGGAAAATATTTGCAAATTGTATATCTGATGAAGGGTTAATATGCAAAATCTATAAGGAGCTCACACAACTCAATAGCAAAGAACAAGTAATCTAATTAAAATTTGGTAAAGTACCCCAATAGGCATTTCTCCAAAGAAGATGTAAAAATGTCCACCAGGCATATGAAAAGGTGCTCAACATCACTAATTATCAGGGAAATGTAAATCAAAATCACAGTGAGATACTGTGTCACACCTGTTACAGTGGTTATATCAGGAAGACAAGAGAAGTGTTGACAAGGGTGTGGAGGAAAAGGGAGCTTTTACATACTGTTGGTGGGAAGGTAAATTGGAAAAGCCATTATAGAAGACAGTGTGGAGTTCCATCAAAAAATCAGAAGTAGAACTACCCTATGACCCAGCAATTCCTCTTTTGGGTATACATCCAAAAAAATTAAAACAATATGTTGAAGAGATATCTTCACCTCCATGTTTGTTGCAGCTTTATTCACAATAGATAAAATATAGAAACAATCCAACTGTCTGTCCATAGATGAATAAAGAAATTATATAGATATATGTGTGTGTATTATATATATATATATAAATATATATCTCTCATATATATATATGAATATTATTCAATCTTAAAGAAGGAGATTCAGCCAATTGTAACAGCATGGATGAAGTTGGAGGACATTATGCTAAGTGAAACAAGCCAGACATAGAAAGAAAAATAGTGCATGGTTTCACTTACATCCAGAATTTAAGAACAGTTGAATACATAGAAACAGAATCGAATAGTGGTTACCAGAGCCCGGAGGATGGGGAAATAATGAGGAGGTGTAGGTCAAAGGTTTCAATGTTGCAGTGTCTCAGAATATAACTGTATCTGGCTATAGGCCTTCAAATAGAAGATTAAGTTAAATAAGCATGTTAGAGTGGTCCCTAATTCAATCTGACCAGTGTCCTTATATTAAGAGGGAATTTGGACACATGAAGAGACACCAGGAATGCACATGTACAGAGTAAAGTCCATGTAATGGCACAGTGAAAAGGTGACCATCTCAAGCCAAGGAGAGAGGACTCTTTTGGCCTCAGAAGAAACCAAACCTGCTGACATCTTAATCTTGGACTTCTAGCCTTTAGGATGGTGAGAAAATATATCTCTGTTGTTTAATCCACCAATCTGAGTATTTTGTTATGGCTGTCCTAGCAAACTATTAGGTAGACAAGAACACTGTGTCTTTTCTAGACCTAAAATTCTACTGTTGTTTTAAAAAGATTGCTGCTCTTTTCTTGAGAGTCAAAAGTAAATGCAGATAATTCCCGTAATCCTGGGGTGGTCTTAAGGAACTTTTTAATGTCCTCATTATCTTTCTTCCTTTATTTCTTACTTACTATAAGATACTTACTATACGTTTTCTAGTAGCAATATCGGAATCCCATCAGTTCACAGTGTACGAGCCTAATACTATACATGATAAATCATTCTCACTTGCATTTTGTGTATACTTCATTATTAATATGTTTGTTATTTCAGCTCAGAACCATTGCTTAAGGACTAAAGTATAGTTCTTTCTGAACTTTATCTTTTCTCTGATTATCCTCTGATTGATAAAGTCTTTACAGTTAAACTCTTGGACGTTACCATTTTGTTTCTACAATGTCAACATCTTTATGTTTCCAGGGTCTTTACTATCAGATCCTTGCCAAATCATCCTTTTCACATAATTATGATAAATTATAAAAAATCTCAGTGTATTTGGTATTATTGTAGGCTAAATGATATTTCCAGGATTTGCAAACATATATTGCACGTTTTCATGATGTCACAAAAAACTAATGATAACCAGGACTCCTTAGAGAAATGATTAAAACTGAGGCAGGAAACGTACAAGTTGAGCCCAGACTATTTTTTAGTGGCAGAAAGCAAATAAATGCTTACAAACAAACAAACAAAACCCATATTGATGAAGTTGTGTCAAAGGGACACATGAGTATAATCATGAGAAAGACATCAGACACATTCCAGTAGAGGGACATCCTACAAAATACTTTACTCCTCAACAGTGTTCAGGTACTCAAGTAAAAACAAAATCTAGGAAACTGTCACAGGCATCAGGAGCCTAAGGAGACAGACATAATAGCTGAATGCAATGTGGCATCCTGGATGACTTCCTGAAATAGGAAAAGGATATTAGGTAAAAACCAAGGACATCTGAACAAATTATGGACTTCGATGAATAAATAACAATGCATTTGTATTGGTCCATTAATCATAACAAATGTACCATATTACAAATAGGAAAAACTGAGTCTAGAGTACATGGAAACTCTGTGTACTGTTTTATCAAATTTTCTGTAAATCTAAACCTGTTTTAGAGAATAAAGTCTATTTTTAAAAAAATGAAATCAGACTTCAAAACTTCTTGGCTATTTTGAGCTTAGTGCTGGTAACATTAAAAAAAGGATTAAACTATCTTTAAAACTTTGTGAAGGATGATATGACATATACCTAGGTATTTTACTAGCTTTTCAAATAAAATTAACCGAGTTTTCGCTTACAAAAGATTATGATGAAGCCTACTCTAATTTCCCATACATCAGAAAGCTTTTTCCTAAAATAATAAGTTTTAGGAAAATGTAATTTAGTAGGACTTTTGTTTATAACTTTTTAATATATATATATATTTGGTAGAGACGGGGTTTCTGTTAGCCAGGATGGTCTCAATCTCCTGACCTTGTGATCCGTCCGCCTTGGCCTCCCAACGTGCTGGGATTACAAGCATGAGCCACCGCACCCAGCCATATAACCTTTTAAGTTTGAAAATTGCCTTTACAAATGTGTCATACTTACCATTAATTCTCACTTTGTAGATAGGTTAGCTAGTATAGAGATGTGCTTAATGTTCAAAGATAGTAAGAAAGAATCAAGACCTGATCCCAATCATCAGACTCCTAGTTGAAGGTTCTTTTCACCACACCAGTGGTCTCCAAACATTTTTACTGCACAAACTTATCAGTAAAATATTGTGAGAAGCAACCACAGGATACGATTATGTGTTTATAAATTTTATGCATTTATATCTAAATTACTTTGGGTAAACTACAAAGCATACCTCAAAGTAAGTATTAAGATGATTCAATTACAAATTTATACAAACTGAATTTTTATTTTATTTCATGCACCAGGTGTTTATTTGTGCAGCCCTCTTTGTAAACTACTGCTCCAATTATTTATTGATGTGTAACAAACCATCTCAAAACACATTATTTTGTGGCAAAAAAAAAAAAAAAGCCCACTTATTATTATCTCTCATGGGCCTGGGGTTGACTGGGCTCAGCAGGGTGGTTGTTACTTAGGGCCTCTCATATGGTTGCTGTCAGATCGTGACTGGGGCCTGAATCTTTGGCTTGCTTACTCACCTATTATAGTAGGGTTTTTGTTTGTTTGTTTGTTTGCTTGTTTGTGGGTTTTTTTGTTTTTTTGTATTCTGCTCTTTCATTGTACTTAAATGTAAATTACTGGCATTTCACTAGCTGTACTAAGCACTTTTTTCCCTCCTTGGTATTCATCAAACCCAATATATTAGTCTTTGGATTACATTTGCCCTCTACAAAACGAGGGACTAAGAGCTAAAGAGCAGACATAGGCCAAGAACTGTGGCTCACGCCTGTAATCCTAGCACCTTGGGAGGCTGAGGTGGCCAGATCACTTGAGGTCAGGAGTTTAAGACCAGCATGGCCAACATGGTGAAACCCTGTCTCTACTAAAAATACAAAAATTAGCTGGAAATCTCATGAACCCAGATGGCGGAGGTTACCAATATTGCACCACTGCACTCCAACCTGGGTGACAGAGCAAGACTCCATCTAAAAAAAAAAAAGGAGAAAGATCAGTGCCATTGCCATCTTACTTCATAAGCATAATTCTATCTCAAACATTGCTCCTCTTCAATGAAAACAAACTACATGCACCTTGTGACAAAGTGTGGTGATGTGCCCCTCTTCTTAGTGTGCATGCTGAAGACAATATCTTTTTTTACCACTACAGTGCTATTTTTTACCCTGCCTTGGAGTTATGCTATTAACTTTTCTATTCCCTTTGATTATAATCGGACTCTGATAACTTTAAAACTCAAAATAATCTCATTTTAGTAATAGATTAAAACTAATGTATTAATATGAACTCTTATTTTATTTTATTTATTTTATTTTATTATTTTATTTTATTATGAAGAAAGAAGTTTAATTGACTTATAGTTCTGCAGGTTTAACAGGAAGCATGACTGGGAGGCCTCAGGAAGCTTACAATCAAGGTGGAGGATCTCATTGTTCAGTTCCCACCTATGAGTGAGAACATGCGGTGTTTGGTTTTCTGTTCTTGTGATAGTTTGCTAAGAATGATGGAACTCTTATTTTATATAGAGAAAAATAGCTTGTTCAGTTTGGGTTGCTGCAGCCTGGAGGCTACATTATGAATGGGGTGACAGATTTGTCTTTGTATTTTTCTTTCTTCCTCTGCTTTGAGCTTTGCTGCCTCCTGCCCAAGGTTATCTCTGGATCTTCGAGGGTTGGAGATAGTGGGAAAGAAAGCAAGGAGAAATGTTTGACATTATTACAAACAAACTCAGAAATTCCAGTATGGGGAATTTGTACATTGAAGGGTTTAAGGAAGCAGAACTTCTAGGCCATGTGGATGTGGTGCACTCTAAGTACCTGGGGGTTTAGATAAACTTGAAAAGGGAAGAAAGCACAGGGTACATGAGTTTTGATCCCTGATACATTAGAGTCTTGAGAACAAGAATGATAAAGGATCAAGAGAGCTAATGGATAAGACTGGAGGAAAGGAAGCAGTGGGCAGGAAGAGTGGAGCTTGAGCAGGTGGGCCCTGGGTCCTGAAGCCTGAAAGGATGAGTACTGCCTGGACCCACGATATTCTGCTGTCAATCAGCTTCAGACTCCCTCGGTCGCTGCCATATCCAGTCAGGCTCCCGTTTGTTCTCTCTTTCACTCAAGAGAAAAGATCATGGAATGCAATGAGAATTTACAATTGTATTTAAATTTCATATGATGCCTAAAATTAATTTTATGAGAGACAAAAATGTTTTAAACAATTAGAAACAAGGCTTAAATGAAAATTCCTTAAACTCTTATAATGATTGAGTTCATTCATACTAAAGAGTGAATGATTAATATAAAAATCCATCTTTGAAATGATGGCAGCAGGAGAGAAAGATCACTGGACTCCTGATGGGTGATAGGGTGACAACACCCAATATTCAGATTTCAGATGGCACAAAGATGTTTAAGGAAACCAAGACTTTCTCACCCTCTCTCTTTTTTTTAAACCACAAATGCTTTTGGATAAGTAAAAGCTTTATCGCAGATATACGACATTTTACATGGGCTATGTACCAAATGTTCTGTCTCAAAGTACACAGAAAATGGCTTAAAAGGGGCATGGGAGCCAGATTCCCTGTGGACAGTAATTCTAATTCTGAAGAACACATGCAGTTGCTCAACAACGCTGCTGGATTGAGAAATGAGGTCTTGAGAATTACCAAAGAAGTGCTTTCAAGATAATAAAGCTTTGCAGTGTTCCATCGCCTGCAGAGGAACAGCAGGACAGACGGTTTTCCCTCTAAAAGGGCTAAACTTCTGAAACCTAACAATGATGGAACTGAAGCTTTGGAGTTGTTTTAAGTAAATACAGGAAAAAAAAATTCTGTCACAGTTCACATCACTTCAGGACTGACATTACCTGCTTTTATTTATTTTTTACTTTGTTTTGGTGATGCTGGTAAAATAGATGTCACTTGAGAGGTCAAGTCTTCAAAACAGGAGGGAAGTAGAGAGGTGAAGCAACTATGTGGAAAATTCAGGGAGATTTGCTGCTCATGCATACATTAGCCTAGGCATTTCTTTGAAGAAGCTGCTAGGTTAAGGAAATGCCAGTGCTAAGAAACTCCTTTTGAAGTAACTTTTTGAAATAATGCATTGCTTACTTAGGATTCTTTCACCTCCAGAATTTTTAGAACTAGTGGATCCCTTAGTATTTGTCATTTTATGAAAGAATTTCAATAACTGCAGATTAGCGGTTTATCTAAACTTCCATCTTTTTCGTTTTTGCTTTGAGCCAGGCCTTTGCTAATATTTACTTATTTTATGGAAAAAAACAAACTTTATCACAAGACACAAAATTTAGGAGAGCATTGTCTGTCCGTTGAGCTCACCCACCTTTCTCGTCAGCCCTGCTCTTGTTGATCCTCTTGCCTCAGTCCGCTTTGGCCCCTACATCCTGGCACCAATTCCATCATGGGTGCCATTCTCAGCTTTATTTTATTCTGTCTCTCAGTAAAGATACAGGAAATGGTGGCATTCTTTATTTCATTTTATTTTATTTTTATTTTTATTTTATTTTATTTTATTTTGAGATGGAGTCTCGCTCTGTCACCCAGGCTGGAGTGCAGTGGCACCATCTCTGCTCACTGCAAGCTCGGCCTCCCGGGTTCCCGCCATTCTCGTGCCTCAGCCTCCCGAGTAGCTGGGACCACGGGCGCCGCCACCACCCCCGGCTAATTTTTTTTTGTATTTTAGTAGAGACGGGGTTTCACCCTGTTAGCCAGAATGGTCTCGATCTCCTGACCTCATGATCCGCCCGCCTTGGCCTCCCAAAGTGCTGGGATTACAGGCTTGAGCCACCGCGCCCAGTCGAAATGGTGGCATTCTTATTCTTTGGCATGAGGTAGGAATGTTTATATTTAATTTGTGAACCCCAAAATATGATCTTGAAGCAAAGACTGATAGCAATGGAAGTAGCAGGTGAAATCACCTGGAGCTCTACCTAATGCCCCTTCAACAAATGCACCTTAAACATTCTCATCCTCTTCTTAGTCAGATCTAGAGGGAAACCCACTTCACTGCTTTGTCTGAATGTGACTTGTAGTGAACTAAAAAAATTATGAAATTCTCATCCTTCATTTAAGATAAGACTAGAGCTATAAGAATTGAAAAGAACTAGGAAATAGTATATCAATCTTCAATCATTTGAACAAAATGTTCATGATGGTAAATAGGAGGTCTTGAATCGTTCCGATAACCTCTTCAGGATTCCACTCCTTGTTATGATGAAGGGGCATTTCACATCGCATCTGTTTTGAGATTGTCACCAAACTAAACAAATAGGCATGAGAACGACTATAGTAGAGGGAAGCAAATTCTTTGTGTTAACAATTGTTACCTGTTTTGCTAAAATTAGTAGCAGAAGAATTATGATGAGATTATTTAACTGGATAGTGATAGGTCTCATTAGGCTAGAATTTTGTAAGGGGTTCTGCTTGGTTTTACTTATTTTGGCCAATAGACTGGTGATTCTAATAGCCAACAATGGTCTACCTGATCTGGCTAGCTACCTAGAAATATGATTGCAGAGATTCTTTAACTTAAGATTTTACAATATTATACAAATACATTTCTGTGAATAACTGAGCCCACACTTTCTATACGCAGATTTTTATTACATGCAAAAGTTTTAAATCACTCATAATCTCAGCATTTTAACTACTAAAAAAATATTTTACCTACTTTCATTCTCCTTCAACTCCACATCACTGTAATCACTGTAAATTGTTTTATGAGTACATATTTCCTGGGTTTTTAATTTTATTTTCTTTTAAATTGACAGGTATTAAGTTTACATATTAAAGGGGTACAGAGTGATGTTTTGATACATGTATACATTGTGCAATGATCAAACCAGGATAATTAGCATATCCATCACCTTGAATACTTGTCATTTATTTGTGGTAAGAATATTCAAAATTCCCTCTTCTAGCTATTTTGAAATATACAGTACATTATTTTTTAACTATAGTCATCCTACTGTGCAATAGAACACCAGAACTTATTCCTTCTATCTAACTGTAACTTTGTACCTGTTGACCAACCTCTCCCCATTTTTCCCTCTCCCCGGTTCTCCCCAGCCTCTGGTAACCACCATTCTACACTCTACTTCTATAAGATCAGCTATTTTAGATTCCACATATGAGTTAGATCATGTGGTATTTGTCCCTCTGTGCTTGGAAACTTTTATTCAATATAATGTTCGCTAGGTTAACCATGCTGTTGCAAATGACAGGCTCTCATTCTTTTTTATGGCTGGATAGTATTCCATTGTGTACGTATATCCATTTTTTAATCCATTCATCCATTGATGAACACTTAGCTTGTTCCTATATTTTGCCTATTGTGAATAATGCTGCAATAAACATGGGGGTGCAGATATCTCTTCAACATATTGATTTCATTTCATTTGGATATATACCCAAAATAGGGGTTGCTGTGTCTTAGTGTAGTTCTGTTGTTAATTTTTTGAGAAAACTCTATGCTGTTTTCCATAATGCCTGCTCCAATTTACCTTCCCACCAACAGTGGCTAAGTGCTCTCCTTTTTCTATATCCTCACCAACATTTGTTATTTTTTTATCTTTTTGATAGTCACTATTCTAATGGGGGTATGGTGACTTCTCATTGAGGTTCTGATTTGCATTTTCCTGATGATTAGTGATATTGAGCATATTTTCATATACCTGTTGTCATCTTTTGAGAAATGTCTCTTCACATCTTTTGCCCATTTTCAAAGTGAATTTATTTATTTATTTTTCTGTTGAGTTGTTTGAGTTTCATATGTATTCTGGACCTTAACTGCTTGTCAAATGCATAGTTTGTGACTATTTTCTTTCATTCTGTAGGCTATCTCGTCAACTCTGTTTATTAAGGTTTTGCTGTGCAGAAGCCTTTCAGTTTGATATAATCCCATGTGTCTATTTTTACTTTGTTTTCTGGGCTTTTAAGGTCTTACCCCAAAAATTCCTTGCCCAGACCAATGTCATAAGCATTTATCCAATTTTTTCCTCTAGTAGTTTTATAGTTTCAGATCTTACATTTAAGTCTTCAGTCCACTCTGAGTTGACTTTTGTCAGTGGTGAAAGGTAGGAATCTAGTTTGATTCTTCTGCATGTTTAAATTCACTTTTTCCAGCACCATTTATTGAGTGACTGTTCTTTCCCCAGTATGAGTTCTTGGCACCTTTATTGAAATTCAGTTGGCTTAAATGTGTGAATTTTTTTCTGGATACTCTATTTTTGTATTCATTGTATTCATTGCATATGAATGAATACACATTGTATTCATTGTATTCATTCATTTTGTATTCATTCTAATTTTTGTATTCATTGTAGACATAGGGTTTTGCTATGTTGCTCAGGAGGGTCTCGAACTCCTGGACTCAAGCAATTTGCCTGCCTCCGCCTCCCAAAGTGCTGGGACTAAAGGTGTGATCCACTGTGCCTGGCCTATAGTTTTTATCATAGAGCTCTTTCACCTCCTTGGTCAAATTTATTCATCAGTATTTTGTTCATTTTATAGCTATTGTAAATGGGATTATGTGTTTGATTTCTTTTTTTAGAAAGTTCTCTGTTGGCATATAGAAATACTACTGATTTTTGTGTTTATTTTGTATACAGCCACTTTACTGAATTTGTTTATTAGTTCCAATAGTTTTTTGTCGATTCTATGGGTTTTTTTTTTATAGTTAAGATCATGTCTTCTGCAAACAGAGACAATTTGACTTTTACCTCTCCAATTTAGAATGCCTTTTTCTTTTTCTTGCCTAATTACTCCAAGACTTCTAGTACTACATTGGATAGAAGTGGTGAAAACGAACATCCTGGTCTTGTTCCAGAATTTAGAGGAAAAGCTTTTAACATGTTTCCAGTCAGTGTGATATTAGTTCTGGGTCTTTCCATATATGGCCTTATAGTGTTGAGGTACCTTGCTTCTGTAACTAATTTGTTTAGGGTTTTTCTCACAAAAGAATGCTTCATTTTATTGATTGCTTTTTCTTTCTCTATTGGGATGATCATTTGGTTTTCCTCCTTCATTCTGTTGATGTGATATATCACATTTATTTGATTTTCATATGTTAGACCATTCTTGCAACCCTGGGTTGAATCCTATTTGATCATGGTGAATGATCTTTTCAATGTGCTGTTGGATTCAGTTTGATAATATTTTGTTGAGGATTTTTAAATTCATTTTCGACAGGAATATTGACCTGTAGTTTTTTTTTTTTTTTTTTTTTTTTTTTTTTTTTTTTTTTTTTTTTTTTTTTTTTTCTTGTGTCCTTGTCTGATTTTGGTATCAGAGTAATAATGGTCTTGGAGGATGAATTTGGAAGAATTCTCTCCAATTTTGCATAATAGATTGAGAAGAATTGGTATTTGTTCTTTAAATATTGGTAGAATTTGACAATGAAATCATTCAAACCTGGGCTTTTATTTCATGGGAAGCATTTTATTACTAATTCAATTTAGTTACTTGTTATTGGTCTGTTCAGGCTTTCTATTTCTTTGTGATTCAATCTTGGTAGTTTGTATGTGTCCAGGAAATTGTCCATTTATGTCAAGTTCTCCAATTTGTTGTTGTTTAGTTGTTCATAATTGTCTCTAATGATCTTCTGAATTTCTGTAGTATTGGTTGTGATACCTCCTTTTTCATCTCTTATTTTATTTATTCAAGTATTCTTTTTTTCCTTAATTGGCATAGCTAAGGGTTTGTCAATTTTGTTTTTGTTTTTTTAAAAGCAACTATTCATTTTATTGACCTTTTGTATTTTTTTTAGTCTCCATTTTGTTTATTTTTGGTCTAATCTTTATTATTTCTTTCCTTCTAATTTTGAAGTTTGTTCTTGTTTTTCTAGTTTTTTGAGATGAAACATTACATTGTTTATTTGAAATCTTGCTACATTTTGATGTGGGCATTAATTGCTATAAACTTTCTTCTTAGAACTGTTTTTGCTGTATCTGATACATTTGTGATATATTGTGTTTCCATTTTCAATTGACTCAAGACATTTTAAATTAAAATAAAATAAAATGTTTTAATTAAAAAGTTTTAAAATTAACCCACTAGCTATTCAGGAGCATGTCATTTAATTTCCATGTAGTTGCATGGTTTCTAAAGTTCCTAATGTTATTGATGTCTAGATTTTTTCCCTTGTGGTCAGAAAAGATACTTGATATGACTTTGATTTTTAAAAATGTGTGGACTTGTTTTGTGGTCTAACACATGATCTGTCCTGGAGAATGAGAGTATTCCATTTGCTGTTGAGAAGAAAGTGTATTCTGTGGTTGTTGGATGGTACACTCTGGAAATGTCTGTTAGGTTCATTTGTACTAGAGTGTGGTTTAACTCTACTGTTTTTTTGTTCACTTTTTGTCTAGATCACGTGTCCATTGCTGGATTTGGGCTGTTGAAGTTCACTACAAGTATAGTATTACAGTCCTTATCTCCTTTAAGGTCTATTAACATTTGCTTTATATATTTATTCTTCAACATAAGAAAACACTTTTATATTGGGTGAATACAAAAGTTTTATATCCTCTTGCTGTATTTACCCCTTTATAATTATATTATGGCCTTCATTGTTTCTTTTCACAGTTTTTGTTTAAGATCTCTTTTTTTCTAATGTAAGTATAACTACTCGTACTTTCTTCTGGTTTTCGTTTGCATAGAATATCTTTTTTTCTGTTCCTTCACTTTCAATCTATATATCCTTACAGGTGAAGTGAGTTTCTTAGGGACAGTATATAATTGGGTATTGTTTTCTTCTCCATTCAGCCCCTCTACTATAGTTTGGATACTTGACCCTCCAAAAATCATGTTGAAATTTGCTCTCTAATGTTGGAGTGGAGCCTGCTGGGAGATGTTGGGGTCATGGAGGTGAATTTATCATGAAATGCCTTCTTTGGCATTGGGGTGTGTATGAGTTCTCATTCTGTTAAATTCCCATGAGGGGTGGTTATCAAAAAGTACCTCCCCTTTCCTTCACTTTGCTCTTGCTGTGTGATGTCTGCACATACTAGCTCCCATTTGCCTTCTGCCATGAGTGGAAGCAATTTGAGGCCCTCATCAGAAGCAGATATTGGCACCATGCTTCTTGTACAGGCTGCAGAACAGTGAGTGAAATAATCCTCTTTTCAAATTACCCACCCTCAGGTGTTGCTTTATAGCAAAACAAACAAACTAAGACATCCTCTATCTCTGTTAATTGGAGATTTACTTCAAATGCAAGGCCAGTTTACATTCAAGGGAATTATTGATAAGAAAAGTCTAACTACTGCCACTTTGTTACTTATTTTCTAATTGTTTTGTAGGTTCCTTTTTTCTTTCTTCTTCTCTTACAGTCTTCTTTCGAGGTTAAGTGATTTTTTTCTAGTTGTATGTTTTGATTCCTTGCTTTTTTATTTTAGTGTATCTTTTATAGGTTTTGCTTTGTGGTTACTGTGAGGCTTACCAATGCCAACCTATAGTTATAGTAAGTTACTTTAAACTGATAACAATTTAACTATGATTGCAAAGAAAAAAGGAATTTAAAAGCTGTACATTTAAAGTACATTCTCATCCTAAATTTTGAATTTTATTATCATAATTTAAATTTTATATTGCCTGTTTCTTAATGAATTATTATAGTTATTAATTTTGATAGTTTTGTCTTACAGTTTTATACTAAAGATATGTGTTTTCAGAATCATAAGTTATCTATTATAGTATTTGAATAAAATCATGATACCATCATTTTCCTTTGGTTTGTAGAACTCTCTGTAGAATTTTCATAGGACAGGTTTGGTAGCAATAAATTTCCTCACTTTTTGTTTGTCTGGGAATGTCTTTATTTCTCCTTCATTTCTGAAGAATAGTTTACTAGGTAAAATATTTTTGGTTGACAGTTGTTTTTATTCAGCATTCTGAATATATTATCCTACTATCTTCTGGCCTGCAAGATTTCTGCTGAGAAGTCTTCTGCCAGGCATATTAGAGCTCCACTATATGCTATTCACTTCTTTTTTCTCACTGCCTTCAGGACTGTTTTTTTGTTTTGACCTTTGAGAGTTTGATTATAATGTATGTTAGAGTGTTCTTATTTGGTTTGAATCTAATTAGTGACCTATGATCTTCCTGACCTGAGTATTTTTATCCTTCTTCAGATTTGGGAAATTTTCTGCTATTATTTTTTTGAATTATCATTCCACCCTTTGTCTTTCTCATTTTTCTTTTTAGTGTAAGTAACCCAAATATTTGCTCTTTTGATGTAGTTCCATTGATCCTATACGCTTTCTATGTTCCATTTCATTTTTTACTCTTTTATTCTCTATATATTTTCAAATATCCTTTCTTTGAGTTTACTGATTCTTTCTTCTGTTTGATCAATTCTGCTGTTGATGGTCTTTATTACATTTTTCATTTTATTCATTGTATTTTTGGCTCCAAACCTCTGTTTGGTTTTTTATTATTTTAATCTCTCTGTTAAGTTTATGTTAAATTTCTGATTCTTTTGTTTTACCGAATTTTGCTGAGCTTCCTTAAAACAGCTATTTTGAATTCCTTGTATAAGAGATCAAACATCTCCATCGCTGTAGGGTATGTTATTGATGTCTTATTTTGTCATTTTGATGAGGTTACATTTTCCTAAATGGTCATGATGCTTATGGATATCTGATGATATCTGCCCACTGAAGGACTTAGTATTTATTCTAGTCTTCACAATCTAGCTATGTTTGTAACATTCTCTCCTCAGATATTTTATTTTATTTTATTTTATTTTATTTTATTTTATTTTATTTTTTATTTGAATAGGGTTTTCCTGCATTACACACACATTTTGGCTAGAAATTAGAAAACAAAAATCACAAACAGTAATTTATTTTGGAAATGAATTAAAAAAACAGAATATCAATTCAGGAGAGAAGAAAGAGGTACCTTATAGCGATAGTAATGCTTGGCAGATAAATGTTAATCTGATTACCTCACTAACTGTTTTGGAAAATGATTCCTTAAGAGGGAAACAAGGAAAATAGAGGCAGANCCTCTGCACTCCAGCCTGGACGACAGAGCAAGACTCTGTCTCAAAAGAAAAAAAATTATCCTGTCTCCAGGCAGTGCCTCTGTGTCTTTCTAAAACTTTATTAAAGATTCATACAATACGTGAAGAAGAAATAGGTATGTCACAAAAATTGGGCTTATTGTTGATTAGCTATGTCTGTGTTCCACCTTTCACCAGAGATTTATTTTTATTTATTTATTTATTTATTTATTTTTGCCAATTTTAAGTTTATTCTAAATGTCTCTTATTAAAAGAAATTCAATCAGTGGTTAGATATTATTAGCGACTCTTTTTGAGAATTTTGACTCATTTTTTAATACTAAAAGTATCCTATGTCCTTTTCTTTTTTTTTTTTTTTTTTATTATACTTTAAGTTCTAGGGTACATGTGCATAATGTGCAGGTTTGTTTCATATGTATACTTATGCCATGTTGGTGTGCTGCACCCCTCAGATATTTTAATCAGACTGATTGGGTTGTGCTCCCTGAGCTCGTGACCACTGCAACTATCTCAACACTAGAGGATGCTCTAAGCCCAGGTTTGCCATGTGTAGCATGAGGATGCCAAGGATGTGGTGACTCTGGCAGGGATGAATCTGAGGAAGGCCCAAGAAAGGTACCCAGGCTGTGAGGGAAAGCTAACCAGGGACCAGAAACCAAAGACTGTCTCACTGGCCTAGATAAGCATGCCTTCCAGCAGATCCCTACACACACGGGATAGGTTTTTGACTGTAGCCTAAATAAGCATGCCTTCTAGCAGATCTACACACAGGATAGGTTTTTGACTGTAGCGAGAGGAGCTGGAGCTGAGAGTGGGTCCCCTTGGGATCTCCTGTGGAAGGGTGGGAGGTGAGCTCATTTTGTTATCTCAGACAGGCATGTCTTGATTTTTTTGTTAATTGGCTTCCTTTTTACTCTCTCTAGCCTTTTCTTGTGGAAACCATACTGTATGAATGTTGGGCTCCTGGGAAGTTTTCTCTGTCTCTTGGTGGTTTGTTTTCTGTTTTGAAACTGTATTTATTTGCTATGTGTTCTGCAAAATTCTCCCATCTTCTCTTCCAACTCACTGATTTTCTTTTCATCTGTGGATATTTGGATTATATATTAAGTTTTATTGTTTTTTTTTTTAATTTTAGCAAATATACTTTGCTATTTTTCCATAATCTCCTATCATACTTCCTACATAAAATATCTGCCTGCATCACTTTGAGGATAATTATCTTTTCTGGTTACTGAAGTATCAATTCCTTTTGTGTGTGTGTGTGTGTTTTTTTTTTTCTCATGGCATTGGTTTTCATCAAAACTCATCTATGAACTGAGAATTTCTACTGAACTGTCAGCAGCCAGCCTCAGAGGAAAGGTGCAGCCTACCTCAGAGGAAAGGTGGAATCACCTGCCAAGGGCTTATACTTCATATGGTTTTCAGTTAGAGTAAAGGGATGGGAGTAATGTCTCAGCAACTAGTTTTCTGGCTCTAATTTCTGCCTAGTCCTCCATGGGGTCACCACTCATCTGGGTTAACACCATGTTCCTTTGGCCCAAACACAATGTTCATTCCTGGAGACAAACCCTACTGACACTACAGAGACATGACACACAAGGGTATATGGTTACAGAGTCAACCAATGTGGATGCTCTCCTGGCAGTAACAAAGTAATCCTGTCAACTAAACCATGTTCTGCATAATAGTGAGAAGATTGCTGTTAGCATTTAACAATGTATTTAGAACATATTTCCAGTTTGTGTGTGTGTGTGTGTGTGTGTGTGTGTGTATGTGACTGCACAATATTCCATTCTATATCTGTGTTACGATGTGTGTAGTTACTCCCTGGTAGTTTGTAATTTTTTTTTTTTTTTTTTTTTTTTTTTTTTTTTTTTTTTTTTGAGATGGAGTTTCACTCTTTTGCCCGGGCTTGAGTGAAGTGGCACAATCTCAGCTCACTGCAGCCTCCACCTCCTGGGTTCAAGCAATTCTCCTGCCTCAGCTTCCTGAGTAGCTGGGATTATAGGCACCCACCACCATGTCTGGCTAATTTTTGTATTTTCTTTTTTAGTAGGGACGGGGTTTCGGCATGTTGGCCAGGCTGAGTATATTTTTTCTGTAGGGATGGGAGTCTCACTATTTTGTCCAGGCTGATCTTGAAATCACCTCAAGCATGCCTTTCACTTTGGCTTCCCAAAATGTTGGGATTATAGTTCTGAGCCATTGCACCCAGCCTCTGGTAAATTGTTGAGTTGTTTCTGGCGTTATGCTATTGTAAACAGCAATAGCATAATAGATATTTGACAGATATTCTTGGCATCAGTTTTGTAGAATATATTCTTAGAAGCACAATTGCTGGATCATAAAGCCTACACATTTTTAAACAATTCGTACTCCCATCAACAATGTAAGAGAGTGTGTTATCCCACTTCCAAATCAAACCTAATCTTTTAATTTTGCCAAGCTGATACAGGAAAATGGTATCTGACTATTATATTGCCTTATATTTCTTTTATTATAAAATTTTTCTGCTATATTTCTTTCTAGTATGATTATAATTTTGTTGTTTTCACATTTACATTTTTCGTTGTTGTTGAGATGGAGTTTTGCTCTTGTTGCCCAGGCTGGAGTGCAATGGCACCACCTTGGCTCACCATAACCTCTGCCTCCTGGGTTGAAGCAATTCTCCTGCCTCAGCCTCCTGAGTAGCTAGGATTACAGGGATTCACCACTATGCCCAGTTAATTTTGTATGTTTAGTAGAGACGGGGTTTCTCCAAATTGGTCAGGCTGGTCTCAAACTCCCGACCTCAGGTGATCCACCCGCCTTGACCTCCCAAAGTGCTGGGATTACAGGCATGAGCCATCACCACACCTGGTCTGTTTTCACATTTACATTTTAAGTGATCTGTCATTTATTATGGTACCATTGTGAAACAAGGATCCAACTATTCTTTTTCATTTGACAACTAATTGTCTCAGTATTATTTGTTGGATAAAATATTCTTTCCCCATTGATATGAAATGCCAAATTTATCATTTGTAGATTCCAATATGTACTTGCATTATTTTTTGAGCTTTATTTGGGTCAAGTGATCTATTTCTCTGTTGTTGTATCTGTACTATACTTTATAGTTACAACAAATAAATACATTTAAGTTCCTGGGAGGCCACAAACCTTCTCATTATTATTTTCAAACATTTTGTAGCTTTTGTGCCCACTCGCCAAATTTCAAAAAGGAAAAGAAAAGAGTCAAGCTTCTACTTGGAATACTTCTACATTTATCTAATAATTGGAATGTATCTTACTGGGATTGTATTTTCAATTGGGAAAAGGATATGCTTCTTCGTTTCTGTGCTTTTGTAAGGCTATATAGGTTTACAGCTCTTATTCCTTTTTTGTTAAATTTATACCTAGGTATTATCAAATTTTGTTACTAACCTGAATTAGATTTTTCTCTCTTTTTTTCAATTTTGCATGTTACTTTTACCCATAGAGAAAACAATTGATATTTGTGTATTGTTTTATAGAGAGCAACTTTATAGAACTTCATAGTTCTAAAATTATTTTAGTTATTTATTTTGGATTACAAAGGCATATACTTACATTATCTGCAAATGATAATAACTTTATCTCTTCTTTTTCAAAATGTAATCAATTAGTGAATGCATTTCCAAAATTTGTTTCATGAGCTAACCTCTAAATACTATTAGTGACAGTCATACCTGTTTGGCTCCTGACTTTATTGGAATGCTTTTAGTATACCTCCTTTTAATATTTCCAGTTTCTGATAAATATATTTTGATGTTTCAGAAATTGTCTTTATTATTATTATTATAATTGTTATTATTTTGAGATGGAGTCTTGTTCTGTCGGCTAGGCTGGAATGCAGGGGCGCAATCTCGGCTCACTGCAACCTCTGCCTCCAGGGTTCGAGCAATTCTCCCTGCCTCAGCCTCCCAAGTAGCTGAGATTACAGGCACCTGCCACCACACCTGGCTAAGTTTTTGTGTATTTAGTAGAGATGAGGTTTTGCCATGTTGGCCAGACTGGTCTTGAACTCCTGACCTCAGGTGTTCAGGCTCCCAAATTGCTGGGATTACAGGTGTGAGCCACCACTCCTGAGTGTCTTTTTTATTATATTAGAAGCATTTTAAAAAATATTAGAAATATCTGACACATTTTATGAAGAGGGAGTAGTGGTAATCCTACATCACCTGAGAAAGTACAACTAGCCTGATCTGGATTCTTTCTCTGTGTGTCTTATATTTCTTTTGTCCCATGTGGTCATCAATGGGAGATGTATGCTACTTACTTTTTTATTATTTATTTTATGCTTATGTCTTTAATCAGAGTGCATAACGTATGGAATCTTTCTCAACTGGTTTCCTTTGGAAGACTTGATTTTGTTCAAAATTTCACCAAATCCTGTCTGTGGACATGCAGTGCTGTCATGCCGTTTTTTCTTGTACCAACCTTCCACCCAGTTTTATGTTCTCTTTGGCAATGCTATTCTCTGTGGTGGCAGCAACCTCAGTGCAGCGAGGGAGGGAGAAATTTTATATCTTCTTTGTCAGTAATAAACACTTTCTGCCTTCAATCCAAAATGAAAATAAATTACCCACTGTGCAGAAACATGGAAGTCATGATATTCTCAATAAAGCACCATTAACTGGTCCCCCGGCAGTCATGGTTTGGGGTGTTACTGTTTACAATACCATAGGGGTTACATTTCCATTAGATTTTGAATAATTTAGCGATAAAATACAAATTATTTATTCCATAATGTCTAACTTTATTTTGCACTGTTTACACTTTAGCAGTTTACTAGTGTTGAGGGATGGCATCCAGGATATTTGCATCTTTATTTCTGACTTTTATGTAAAGAAAGAAAGAATGGAGGAGACTTTGGCTTATCAAGCAAGTTGGCATTGTGGATGACTATGGTTATGGTTCTCAAGTTAATTCTTAAAAATTAAACCTTTCCACAATCAAATAAAACTGGATAATTGACATGTCTCTGAGTATTTTCCTTTCTAACAATACATGTACTTCTAACAATACCAGTAAGAACTTTAATGCCTGATATTTTATCCTTTGCTTGCTATGTAAGATGTCTCTAAGTTGACTATTTACCTTCCCTTGGCCTTTTACCATGCTACTTGTTTTGTTTTTCTCATAACTAAGATTGCCTCATTCTCACAACCCTCCTTCATTTGGTAAACTTTTAAATGTGGTTGCCACTCTCTGAATTTCTTTCCATTTCTTGATGTATTTTGATGGAGAAAACTCAAAACCTGAATTCTTATGACTTTTAAAATGCCAAGTAGGGCAGAAAAAATTATCTCACTTGTTTTTACATGTGATACTGATATTAATAACTGTTCAATTTAGTGTGTATTTTTTTGGCAAGAATACTTAGTATTGACTAATCATTTCTATTTCTATTTCTTTCCTTATAACCTTGAGGCAATGCATTAAATAAAAAAACAGAAAATAAAATTTAAAGCATGCAGCAGAGATGGAGGGGATCACAGGAAGGTGGTATTTTGGCTTTTCAAAATTAGCTTACCATCTGTGATATTTGCTAGGCAAATAAACTTCGGGTATTAAATCAGCAATATATTGACAATTATACAAAATCTGAATGCCACCTTGCATCTACTATACTTCAGTAATGATGTAAATTGTGTCACATTAAACATTCTTATTGCCGATGCTATTATAATTTTGACTTAGTTCCTGCAGTTCTTCAACTTTCAGTTTTACACTTCCAACGAATCGCCTCATTTTATCCTTTTACTTTTATTCTAGATACAAGTCCATACTTATTGACCATAAGTATGAATTCAAGGGTATGTCTTAGTATTTTACAGATCGTAAAGAGATTTCATGTACAAAATCTCACCTGATCCTACAGCCTTATGGAGTGGCCAGAAAATAAATTCTTAGCTCCACCTTACAGATGGAAATGGAGGCTCGGATGACTTCTAGGGCTGTCTGATGGGTTAGCAAATGTGGCTAATCACATGGATACCCATTAGTAGAACCTGGGCCAACAAACAGTTCTTTTGACCCCTGGTCTTTTGCTTGTTCCAATACACATCTTCACAGAAAAGTTTGGTTATAGTTTAGCTCTGTGTTTCATCATTGGGGTCAGACTATGCCACAGCATGTTGATGGCAGTACTTAAGAATAGATGGGGCCGGGCGCGGTGGCTCAAGCCTGTAATCCCAGCACTTTGGGAGGCCGAGACGGGCGGATCACGAGGTCAGGAGATCGAGACCATCCTGGCTAACCCGGTGAAACCCCGTCTCTACTAAAAAATACAAAAAAAACTAGCCGGGCGAGGTGGCAGGCACCTGTAATCCCAGCTACTCAGGAGGCTGAGGCAGGAGAATGGCGTAAACCCTGGACGCGGAGCTCGCAGTGAGCTGAGATCCGGCCACTGCACTCCAGCCTGAGTGACAGAGCAAGACTCTGTCTCAAAAAAAAAAAAAAAAAAAAAAAAAAAAAAAAAAAAAGAATAGGTGGAAGGAAAATGGAAAACATAAGAAGGAAGGAAGAAAGAAAGTCAGTCAAGGAAGGAGATAAAGAGAGCAGAGTCTCATGCAATTGCCTGTGGGTCAGTGGTACCACTGTCGTAGGTCATCAATCCAAATTTAACAATTAAATATAACTGAGCCGTTTATTACTTAATGTGTAAAAGATACCAGTAGGAGCATATATGGGTATCTGTTACTTGCGTAATAATATTTCCAATTTGTGTGTGTGATTTGTGTCTGTTATAGTAAGAAAATTAACCACTGATACTACAAAATCTTTAAGCCCTGGGCCTTGGAAGTCACATGCATTCCTTTCTTAGGAAGAGGCAGAATAGCCTCACACACTCCCCTCCCTGCCACTGTGGGAGCTGCTTCCTGTCCTGGGACTAGCCTGGGTGTTGTTCCTCTACAACGGAGCTCTTGCCATGCGACTTCATTGTTATGTGTAAAGTCACTGCCCTCCGTCATCTTTCAATTTACTTTTGTCATTGCAGATGTTGCGAACTCAGAGTCAAAGGGAAAATGATAACTTATTTATATCAGTGATAATTTTTATTTCAGAAAGTGTCAACAGACCTGAATGGAAAAATGAAATGCAGCGATTTCCTGGAGGGAAGTTTTAAAATGCAGTAACAGAAACTCCAGGTGTTTGAACTCTTCTCCCAATTCTGCTTGATTTTTGAATCTCTGATACTTCTGTTGGAATATCTTAGAACTGTGAATGCATCTAACCCATGTCTTTAGTATAACATTCCAGCTTTGAGTAGGTTATAATTATGAAACACTTCAGTGTAAGTCAGGGACTCATCCTCCCTGAACCATTCTGTCTTCCACTCTCTCTTGTGGCCAAGACCCAAAAACCTGGCAACAGGAGAAATGTACTATCACTTCTCATTCTACCTACCTATTTTCCACACTTTGAGAGCACCTGAAAAATAAAAAAGCAGGTTAGCAGCCATTTTATTGAGCTGGAGAAAAGGAGAAAGCCAAATAGGCATAGTATTCCCGCTTTAAACTGATAAATTTAGTCCAAAACTTTTTTTTTTTTTTTTTTTTGAGACAGGGTCTCGCTTTGTCACTCAGGCTGGAGTGCAGTGGTGCAATCTCAGCTCACTGCAGCCTCAGCTTCCTGGGTTCAAGTGATCCTCTGCCTCAGCCACCCAAGTAGCTGGGACTACAGGCACACACCACCACACTTGGCTAACTTTTGTATTTTTATTTTATTTTTTCGTAGAGGCAGGGTTTTACCATGTTGCCTGGGCTAGCCTCAAACTCTTGAATTCAATCAATCCTCCCACCTCAGCCTCCCAAAGTGTTGGGATTACAGGCATTAGCCACCGCACCCAGCCAACACATATTTTGAAACATGGTCTGTGACAGGCATAAAGTATGTAGAAATGAATAGGTGTTTGTTTTAGGGAAGGCAGATGCTTACAATATGTTTTGATAAAGGGACATTTAGTTGTATAAATGAGCAATCTTGCTTGGGAGACCTTCATCACCGTAATGGGAGGATTACTCATTTATCCACGTTTGGTCTCTCAATCCCTTTCCTAGTTTAGAAGGTGGCGTGACAGTCCATTCTTGGAATGACTGACAGCCAATGGCATTAAAAGTATTAAATACTTTACGCTGTTATGTTGTGGACTGGCAGGGGACCACTTTACTGGTTCGTAGAAAAACCCACTAGCACAAAGACTATTTTTTAGTAGTAAATGTGCATTAAACGCTGTCATGCAATAAGACATCCTTGCAGATCAGGGACACAGTTAAGTAGACAGAAAAGTTATTGAGATAATATTGTGGTATTGAACTATACCAGGGATCATAGTATCGATTCACTCCAAAAGGATATTGTAAATAATAACCAATTAATTGTTGCAGAAATTTTGAAAGTAAATCAATGAAAATCAGGGAGACAGATTAGGTGACTCAATGATTTTGTTCAGTTTTTTTCGAAAATTCTACTGAGTCCTCTGTGGTCAGGGTTAATGACATATTTGCAGTTCTGCCTGCTAGAGTCCTTGAGAAATTTTATCTTGCTGTTGTGACCTGAGTGAAGACTCTTCTGAAGTATCTATGCTTTCTTCTTTGCTCATTACTGAAACCTGAAAACAAGGCTGACAGTAGAAAAACACCTCTAGAAACCTCAGGGGAAAAATTATCCTTCAGTGTTTATTTTGCTTGAGGAAACAACCAGAAGTCTCTGGTGCTGAAGTGAAGGTCCATCATTTTGGAAAAGTGTCCAGGAAAGATCTGTTTTTCTGTCTCCTGCATCACACTCTTGACATTCACCTTTTCCTTTTCTCAAAATGCAAACAGCATGCATTGGCCTCTCTGACCCTCTGTCTTTCCTGTCATTCCTATAGTTATGTTGAGAAAATGACATCTTTACACAAGGTTAAGTATTTGCCATGTTAGAAACAATATTTTTTTTTCCCAAGAATTCTGGTTTCAAGATACACAGGCAAGAAGTTGGGTTACTTGGCCGGGCGCGGTGGCTCAAGCCTTTAATCCCAGCACTTTGGGAGGCCGAGGCGGGCGGATCACGAGGTCAGGAGATCGAGACCACCCTGGCTAATGCGGTGAAACTTTGTCTCTACTAAAAAATACAAAAAAACTAGCCGGGCGAGGTGGCGGCGCCTGTAGTCCCAGCTACTCGGAGGCTGAGGCAGGAGAATGGCGTGAACCGGGGAGGCGGAGCTTGCAGTGAGCCGAGATCGGGCCACTGTACTCCAGCCTGGGTGACAGAGCGAGACTCCGTCTCAAA
>NW_016814854.1:917212-922111 GCF_001698545.2 Rhinopithecus bieti | reverse complement strand
AAAAAAAAAAAAAAAAAAAAAAAAAAAAAAAAAAAAAAAAAAGAAGTTGGGTTACTTAAATCATTCAATCAACTTTTATTTATTTGAACCATAAATAATGTACCCACTTTATAGAAAGTTTGGATTAGTTCCATGGAGGTTAGTGTTTAATGAAAGTTTTATCCTTCTTTACTCTGTCATCTCTTTGAGTCCCTAGTGGGTGTTCAATAGCCTAAGCATTCCTCCTGCTTGAGGTTGTTTTTAGGATATGATAAAAGTTATGAGGCGGTCATTGCAAACAGATGAAAAATGACAGCAGCTTTAAGGACATGTGTGCACCTAAGGGAAGATTTTGAAGGTTTAAAGTTAGCCAAAGATTGCCCCTCAATTTTCTTCAACTCCCAACCAATATATAGATACTCACTTTCTAAATAGACTAGCTGAAAATAATTATAAAATGCTTATGATTGTACTAATTCATAATAATAACAGTTTACATACATTGGGTGCTTCCTGTGTGCATCTGATATGCATTATCTTATTTAATGCTCACCATGAGTGTGTATAGTAGATATTTTAATAATCCCCCATTTTACTGGTAAATTGACTATCCCTGTACCTCACCCGTACATCATCACCTGTCCTATTGATTTGATTCTACCTCCAGTATACAACTCAAACAAGCCACTGAGCTCATATCCAGGGGCAATGTGCTAATTTAAGTCACTATTATCTCTTACTTAGCCTGCTGCAGTAGCAATTTTATTTTCCATTCTGACTCCCATCCAATTCTCCTAGTAGCCAGAATTACCTTTTAAAAATGCATATTGAGTCATATGGCTCCTCCACATAAAATTGTGGTCTGCAAAATTCTGCAGGCATTGATCCACCATGGCCTGCCTGTTCTGACCCTGCTTACTTCTCCGTTCTCACCTTTTACAACCTCTTCTTGCTCATCCCACTCCAGGCTCATGGTAGTCTTTCCCTTGTAGAGCATGCATTCTTGTCTTCACATGTGCTGCTTGTACCCAGGCTGCCTGAAGTACTCCCCCAGAATTTTCCTGGCTACTCTAAGTTCTCATTAGTTCTCTGATAAAAGACTGCTCCTCAATGTTTCCCCAACTTAACCATCTAAAAGAGGTTGATTTGCTCTATCCTCTCATACAATGTTCATATCTATATATTTATACTTCTATGTCATAACTTCTGTTACTTTGTCTACATAGGCAGGTTTTCGTCTTGCTGATTAGTATGTAGGAAGACATTTAATAGTTTTTTTTGCTATAAGTCAAAAATCCTTTGAGATTTCATTAATAATTTTTGGAGGTGCTTTCTAAGAGTTGGTGACCAAAAGAGGCCAATGTAGCATAGTATGCTAACATTTTATTCTAAAATCGTGGCTTGCAATATTCTGTGAGAGCTTTTTCTGAAACCTCTGCCTTTCCCTATCCAAGTCTTAAGGCCACCCATACCTTGACTCCACCACCAATCAGGATCTAGCTAATACAGCAGGTGTAGGATTTCCCTTCTGGAATTACCACTCCAAACTCCCTGGGGCAGTAATACTTAACTTCCTCCATCCAAAATGCTTAGCAATTCTATCTGGTCCAGCTTCTAGCCACAAACACACACCCATTACAACCTGATCTACACAAAACAATCCAGCCACCAAAACTGTTTAAAAGCTGTGGATTATGTGTAACTTAGGATCTATTTTCTATCTGTATATCAAAGCGGTATCTGTACTCCTATATTATGTTTACTTCTGTGATCAATTATTTAATGAACATCTTCTCACTAGACTAAACTCTATAATAGTAGAAAACATTATTATCATGTTTGTAGTTACACCTCCTAACCCTAGCACAGTGCCTGGATCATGAAAAGCAATCAATACACAGTTCTTGAATGAATGCAATAACTTACACAAAATCACACAGCATTAAGTGTCAGACCCACAACTTAAATCCAGATTTGCATCTGATTTCAAAGGCCATGCTTGTTTAAAAACAATACCAAAAAGCCACAGCTGATGTAATTACTATGAAATGTGTATATAAACGGGTATATGGCCTTACACAGATTTTATTTGTGTTTATGAATTAAAGGTGTGCAAAATATAGTTTTGGAGAGGCTGCATCTTGGTGACATGGCCTAAAATTCATTGATGCCTAAAAGAGCACCAGAGGCCATTATGAGAACATGTAGATGTATTTTTGCTAAAAGAGATCTACTGGTCATTGATCATCTCGCCATCTTCCTCCTCTGATCACATAATTAAAAACTAGAGAGTGGAAGGAAATCTCCAGGATCATAAGACAAAGTAATGCCCAGTAAAGTTTCTGTTTCAAGGAATTGAATGGCACTTTCTTGTCATGGCAATAGAAGATTTAAAGGCATGGATTTATGTAAATTCTTTGGGGAGCTGTCACATGGCCCACAAGGTTCATCTTCAGTCAGGTATCAGAAGGATCTGCAAAGAAGCATAGCAAATAACATGTAGCAATACATAGGAAATAACATGTAGCAATGCTCTGGCCTAGCCAGTGCCCAAGGAGGCTCTCTCTGTGGTTTCTGAATGGCCCATTTCATTCTGCATACAAAAAAAAAAAAAAAAAAAGAGCAGTGTTTTCTTTCATTAGCTTTTATTCTCATATCATCAATGGTAATTCAATTATTCATTTATCCATATACTGGTAGGTGATTCCCAACATCATTTATTAAATTGAAAGTAACAAAATTCTAAGTTTTTTGTTATAAATATAATATTTTAGAATATTTGGAAAGTATTGAAAAAAGTGAAGACTGATTATTTAAAAGTCTCCAAACCTATGGATATCCACAATTAATATTTTGATGTGTGTACAGACACATGCATCTCAATGCTCACACACACCATTACTATATGGTTAAAGAAACTGAGGCTTTCCCCTTCTATGAAACATAGCAGGAAATTCTAGTATACCATGACAAAGGGTTTCATATTTCCTTTTATTCCATGTCAAGTTCAACGCTTCATCTCTATGCAGAAGTGACCCTGTCTTCTCCCAGTCCTCCTCTGGATAAGTGGAATTTTCATTGGTTGGAGTGGTACCCTGATGCTAAGCTATCTCTCTTCACTTAGCCATTGAGGGGATGATAAAGGGGTTTTGCTTACAGCTTAGCTCTTAAGGACTACCAAGCTAGGCTCTAGTAAGGGTCAAGACCGTGAGCCCATTTGTGAAATCAGGTTATAAGTCACTTTTGCCACTATTTGAAGTCACAAAATTCCCCTTATTCAAAAGATATACGTACTATATGGAGATAACAAGAAAGATTTCTAAATAAGATAATTTAAACAAGATTCATGAGGATGTTGCTCATTTTCTTGGTCGAAGTATACAGCTTATATTTAAAAAAAAAAATCTGTAATTATTTTATCCTACCTTGCTTATGGCAAACTCCTCTTTTTTCTATCTTGAGAAAACAAAAACAATAGAAATGTCCTAGAAGTATTTATTAAAAACAGTTTCTCAAATTGTATTCTTATAAGATACTTAAGGTTGCATAATATATTTGTTTAGAGTGCCACAACAAAGTACCACAGACTAGGTGGTTTAAGCAGCAGAAATTCATTTTCTCACAGCTCTGCAGGCTAGAGGTTCAAGATCAAGGTGTTGGCAGAGTTGATTCCATTCAGAGGCTTCTCTTCTTGTCTTGTAGATGACTGTGTTCTCACATGGTCTTCTCTCCATACATGTTTGTATACTAATATCTTTAAAAGGACACCACTCATATTGGATTAGAACCCATCCTGATGACCTCATGTTAATTCAATTATTCTCTTTAAAAACCTTATCTCCACATAAAGTCACATTCTGAGGTGCAAGAGGCAAGGACGTCAACATATGAATTCTTGGGGAAAAACAATTAAGTCCATTACACATAGGTAGTGAATTAAGGGTCTGAGGTTTAAACAATGTCTTTTTCTGACTCAAAGACCAGATTTTTTCACTGGACCAAAGCTGCCTCTATGGTGTTAATTCTCTTCTCCACTGCCTATATTCCATATCATTAAGCAACTTCACCTCCCACCATCCCAAGGTGGAGCTAGTTGTTAGTAAGATTTTGAAGAAATTAAAGTCCTTTCTGTCTTCAGAAGGTGGAGTGAATGAACTGTAAGGATGAGAAGTGGTAATCAGTAAGTAAAATGATTGAAATGCAGATTATGAAAGTTGTATAATTTTTAGTCTGGAAAAGAGACATTTATTGAATGAATATAGACTGTTTTCCAGTAACAGCTAGATTAATTGAATTCTACTCAACTAGTGAGATCTAGTTTAAGGGGAAAACAACAGAAAGTCCCTAGGTCTACGTAGTCATTGTTTTATTTGTTCTTCACCATAACCTGTTACGTTGATAAAGTTCCTTTATTTTTATCATTTTAGAGAATAAGGAGTAGAAGCTCAGAGAGTTTGTGTAACTTGCTCAAGTAGTGGAACTAGGACTCTAACCCATTTCTTTTGATTCAGAGTACAGTGATCTTTTACCTGTACTTGCTGTCTCCCCATTCAATGTACCCACAGGATGCTGTGTGAAGTTCTGTAGGTAATTTGTAGATTCACCACGGGATGTGCTCTCAAAGAACTTTCTTTGTGAAACATCAAACTATCATACTCCTCACCATCCTCACTCTGCCCCTACTGAAGCCTACAGGTGCAGAAATGGATATGCATATCCACACTCGTGAAGTTTCTTCCTTTTTTTCTTCCTTTCTTTCTTTCTTTCTTTCTTTCTTTCTTTCTTTCTTTCTTTCTTTCTTTCTTTCTTTCTTTCTTTCTTTCTTTTTCTTTCTTTCTTTCTCTCTCTCTTTCTCCTTCTTTCTTTCTTTCTTTCTTTCTTTCTTTCTTTCTTTCTTTCTTTCTTTCTTTCTTTCTNTCT
>NW_016814854.1:901425-911995 GCF_001698545.2 Rhinopithecus bieti | reverse complement strand
GTACTATACAAGATTTACAAGATCAGGTAGATTCTCTGGCAGAAGTAGTGTTCCAAAATAGAAGAGGCCTAGATTTACTAACTGCAGAACAGGGAGGCATCTGCTTGGCTTTACAGGAGAAGTGCTGTTTCTATGCCAACAAATCCGGAATTGTCAGAGATAAAATCAGGCATCTACAAGACGACCTAGAAAAATGATGAAAAGAAATAACCGATAACCTGTTTTGGACTGGGTTCCATGGACTCCTTCCCTATCTTATGCCATTCCTGGGCCCCCTGCTTTGCCTATTGCTCTTACTCTCTGTAGGACCTTTGATCTTCAATAAGCTCATGACATTCATTAAACAACAAGTTGAGGCTATCCAAGCGAAACCTATACAGGTCCATTATCATCGCCTAGAACAAGAAGATCGCGGAGGTTCATACTCACACCCATTATGACACCTTCCCTATGCGCTGAACTGGACAGCCAATGACGGGTAAGAGAGTATCATCTCTCACTAACCTAAGACAGGAGGGCCGTCATAAGCTACTGCCTAATCCCATGATGGGTACCAGTGATGAGATGCATTACTCCAACCTAAGACAGGCGCAGTTCCCAAGGGATAATCTTCTAGACACAATTATATATAAAAAAGGGGGATCTGTCCGGATCCATGAGGCCCGGAATTAGCCGACCTCTGTTGCTTGATCTCCGCAAAGTGGAGACAAGATGGCACATTTCTGGGTTCTTCATTACAAACTTTTCCCGCACGCGCCTAAACAGTTCCTGCACGCGCCTAAACTGTTCCCGCGCACGCAAACTTTTCCCACGCACGCGCAAACTTTTTCGCGCCCAGGAAGATATGCAGCCTACAGCGCAGGCGCAATTCCGTGCCGGGAAAAATACCAATCAATGGCGCAGGCGCGATTGCCATTGAAGAAATCCGGCCCCCCGTTACCGCCCAGGCCCAACCTCTTCCCCTGTCAGCCTATATAAGGCATTGCACCGCCACCATTAAACGAGACTTGATCAGGCTATTTGTCTTGTCTCCATTTCTCGTGTTTTCTTGTCTCCTCCATTCCCACTCCCCCTTCCAGGGCCCGTTCGACTGTCCTGCAGGTCGGGACAACTGCTATGGAGTATGATTGGAAAGTTCACAAGCTCACATCTGCCCTAAAATATCTCTCCACCTATCTGCCAAGATGCCATACTTTCTTTCAACTGACTTTAACATCTTATCTGTAAGCATACTAGAATTGGAAAACAAAAAACAAAACAAAACAAAAAAATGTAGTTCAATTATTTCTATAACAGTGTCTTTCACTAGTGAGTATGAACAGTTTTGCAGGTCAAAACCAGCATTTCAAATATGAAGTAGAATAAAATAAAATAGAAAATATTAGAGTTAAGTGCATGAAATTGGGGAAATATTATTTCATGACATTTTGTTTCTTTCCATTTTTTTCTTTGTATATGTGAGAAGTCACATACTAAATCCTTATGAAAAATTTATTTCTTGGGAGATGACAGTGAAAAAAAGGCTAAGAAACAATCTTTAAAAAAAATAACTCTTTATACTTTTTGATTTGTGGATTGTTTTGATAATATGATGAAAGTTATGGTTCTTCTCTCAAAATAAAGGCACACAAATCTGCACACCTATGTTTTGGGTACAATTTTAAAGGGCTGATGGACCATATGAATCTCATCCACTGTGCTCAAGTTGAAGACATCTGCTCTAGCTGAAAATGGCATATATTCTCTGGAAAGGGGAGAAATGGTCCTGGAGATCTCTTCTGTGCTGTTTGCCTCAACATTTAACTATTCAGCCTGAATGCCTTTAGCGTTTTAAAGCTCACAGCGTAGCCTGAAGAGGATGAGATGATGCAATGTTAGCAACATTTGGTTAATAACTTTTTATTAAATAAAGTAAAACTAAGTATATAAGGATGTTCAAACCATTCCACACTAGCTGCACTGAACTTACATTCCAAAGAGGAAGAAAGGCAATAAGCAACTAAATAATAAATGAAAGAAGTGGTTTCAGATATGGTTAAGTGTTATAGAGGAAATAATTGGAATGATGAAATACAGAAAACTGGAGAGGAGGTGTGATAAGTTAAGGAAGATACAGTAGTTTATTTTGAATTAAGGTCCAGGGAATGCCTCTTTTTTATTAGATATGATTACTGTACCAATATATGTGGTCACACCTCCTCTACCACATTACAACTATCAGTGCTTTTAGAATATTTCAAGAACTCCATGAATATTTGTGGAGTAGTGACTTTATTTCAGAATTAATGGAGAAAATATCATGGTTAAGAGTATAGATTTTTTTTTTTTTTTTTTTTGAGACGGAGTCTCACTCTGTCGCCCAGGCTGGAGTGCAGTGGACAGATCTCAGCTCACTGCAAACTCCGCCTCCCGGGTTTATGCCATTCTCCTGCCTCAGCCTCCCGAGTAGCTGGGACTACAGGCGCCCGCCACCTCGCCCGGCTAGTTTTTTGTATTTTAGTAGAGACGGGGTTTCACCGTGTTAGCCAGGATGGTCTAGATCTCCTGACCTCGTGATCCGCCCGTCTCGGCCTCCCAAAGTGCTGGGATTACAGGCTTGAGCCACCGCGCCTGGCCAAGAGTATAGATTCTAGCATCAGACTGCCTAAGATTGGATCCTTGCTTTGTCCTTTACTGACAATGTAGTTGGAGGCAAGTTACTTAATCTTGTTGACTTTCTGTTTCTTCTATTTTATCTCTAAAATGGGAAAAATAGTATTACCTATGTGGTAAGGAGGATTAAATAGGTTAATATATGTAAAGAGCTTGTGTATTACATATTCTGGTTGTCCACCCCAGAACTCAGTGGCTTCAAATAACAGGCATTTTATGATATCTCACAATTTTCTGGGTCAGGAATGTAGGCACATCTCAAAAGGGCAGTTCTTCTCCTTCATTCTTCTGCTTCACTGGTTGGCCACTGGTGGTATTTGGCAGCAAACGAGCTAGTTGGGAGGTCCAGGTGGCTTTACCCACATATCTGGCATGTGTAGGTATGACTAGAAGGCTAAAAAGATTGACCAGATGTCCTACTTGTGACCTTTCCAGCAGACCTTCTCAGGATAATCAGATTTCTTATGTAGAAGCTCAAGACTCTGAGACAGAGTGTTCAAAGAAAAGAGAAATAAGTGCTGCAGGATTTTTAGGGGCTCAGTCCAGAAACTAACACAGAGACACTTTTGTCTTGTTCAACTCATCAAAGCCATTAGAAAAACAACCCAGAAAGGCCAGGCGCTGTGGCTCAAGCCTGTAATCCCAGCACTTTGGGAGGCCGAGACGGGAGGATCACGAGGTCAGGAGATCAAGACCATCCTGGCTAACACGGTGAAACCCCGTCTCTACTAAAAAATACAAAATCTAGCCAGGCGAGGTGGCGGGCGCCTGTAGTCCCAGCTACTCAGGAGGCTGAGGCAGGAGAATGGCATAAACCTGGGAGGCGGAGCTTGCAGTGAGCTGAGATCCGGCCACTGCACTCCAGCCTGGGCGACAGAGAGAGACTCCATCTCAAAAAAAAAAAAAAAAAAAAAAAAAAGAAAACCCAGATTCAGGGAGGAATTGTAGATTCCATCCCCCTACGGGAGAAATATCAAAAAATGGATAGCCATCTTGAACCTGCCACACTACCTACAGCACTTGAAAAGTATTAGGTAAGTCTCTAAGCTATGATTATTATATCTTCTTTTTACCTTTCAAAAACTCTGGTTATGTTTATTTCAGACTGAGTAGCAAAATCAGCTTTTAGCCTTGATTTCTCTTTACCTTTTCCATGCCTAATTTTTAAAATAGCCCTCATCAGTAGGTGCCCACTGGAGATTTAAAAACAGGCATACCCTTTACAAGTCAGTGAGTATTAACTGTGAGAATTTCCTGCTCATGGGAGCAACAATTTTTATTTATGTCATACGTAATTACACATACCTTGGTTTCAGTATATTCATTGGTAGCCCATAATCCCACTAATATTACCACACAGCTGTGTGTGTTTCTTCTTCAGAGAACAAGGGAACAAGACTTAGCAGCAAGGTGATGATATCTACATTAAAATTCATAGTGAACAATAAAATGTTTCTTGACCCATATACTACTTGACTGAACCCCAGGTTGTTACTTTTTTCTCCCCAATATCAACAAAATCTTCCAAATTAGAAGAGCAGAAACATAAAGCCACATAAAAAGTTGAATAAGTTCACATTTTTAAATTTCTTGTGAAAGACTGATGATTGTGTGACATTGTTCTAAACAGACATTTCCTGTAACTGCTTATGCCCCGTAAGGAATCTGTAGCTAATAGGGCCTCTGCATTCTTCTCTACTGGCTTCGCTGTCTAAATGAGTATTTATTTGCTTTGACCAACTGTGCCTATCCCTCATTTTTTATGTAATTATTTTCAGATTTAATACTGTCCTGAGGTACACAAATGCTCTTTTTGGTTTGTGAAGCTCAAGGTCAATTTGAAGGCAAGTCCCTAGGGAAGTGAGCATTTGGGACTAGGTCATCTATTTCCCTGAATCTGTTACAGCTTTTGAGATATATGTAAGAAGGAGAAAACAGATAAGCCAAATTGGTTTTTGAGACGAGGGGCACCTACAAATGGAGCACTATTGACCATGAAAGCGTAGCATAATAGTATTTATTTGGAAAAAGATCCATTTGATCATTTTATCCTCTGGGAAGCTACAATGTCTGCTTCTTTCTTTTATTAAAAAGTTCGTTAGAATGTAACCTATTCTATCCCCTTCAACCACACCCCCGCCCACCCAGCCCCTGTTTTGCCTATTAAACAAATTCTGTTTTGAGGTCATTTTCCCTAAGTTTCCCAGAATTACTACTCCCCCCTCCCAAAACTGTTTTAATTTGTGTAGCAAGGCTACTCCAGAGGGATATTTGCTAGCAGGAATATTGATCCAGTAATGGAGTTGCAGTTCAATTGTGGTGACAAGAAGCCCAATTTTTTTTTTTTTCCTTTAAGGATGGTCAAGATATTTAGATTCCAGAGGGTAAAATTTGCACATGAAATCACCTGATTTTCCTTGTGACATTACATTTTACTGCTTAGGCAATACACTTGCCTTAGCAGTTTGTTAGAAGTTCACACATTTGCATCTTTTAAATCGCTTTCAAAAAGAAGGCTTGTGATTCTCTCTGGGGGAGAGAAAATTGCCCTCTCACAAGTGGGAAGTTGATATACCTTGGAGGCCACCAGTCTTCTCATGTGTGACATTATTCCCATTATCATACTGGGACTCGTACAGACTTTATCTGAAGCAGAGTGTGGTGGAAGGAACACAAATGAGGAGCCAGGAGGCCTGGCTTTCATACTCTTCAGCTGTTCACCAGATGTTGATGCTGGACTAGGCACTTAACTTTTCTGACGCTCCTGTTCCTCTGCCATTTAAAACAAGCATAAGGAGCTATGTGATCTGATGGGCTCCTTTCCATTTTAAAAGACAAACCAAGTTATAACAAGCTTAAAATATTAATAGTTAGCTTTGGTATGAGTTGAAAATGGACAGTGTCAAAAAAAACTTTAAATCATTTTTGTTTTAATGTGTTCATTAATGCTAGTGTGAATAACTCATTTCTTTCATCTGAGATTTTTAACCAAAAGCTGGCCTTTTGTCCTCACTTCTGATGAGACAATCTGAGAACCTTGCATAGGGTGTGAATATGGAAAATGTTACGCTGATTTCAGAGTTTCAGTTACCTTTACACAGCAGCATTTCCAATCAGACTGATGTTCACAGTTCTATTTCTGGCAGCAACCTGCTTGGCCACAGGTTTTGTACGATTTCTCTTTTTTTCTCAACACAGCAATTTCCCAGTACATGTAAACTCTGTGTTAATTATTTTGGCTATTAACTTGGAAAGAAGAAAAGTTCACATTTGCTAAATCGAGAATGACGGAGTGGATTCAGAAGTGCACTCTCAACAAAGTGGTGTACACTCTGGAGCTAAGGCAGACTCTGTTTCAATGTATTGCTCACAAATATTGATTAATCATTTTTCTTTATTAGCTTGTGCCCTCTTGGTGGTATAATGCATTTGACTTTCCTTCTGTCTTCCAGGAGAGTGGGCTATTATAAACCTGGGCTGACGCTTCAGCAAAAGGATTCCAGAGGTTTCTAGAGATGGGGAAACAGATAATTAATGTCAACCTCCTCTAATAAAAAATAAATGTTAGAGAGAGGGGGTGTGGTTTTCTCACATCCTTTAAAACCTTGTGCTATGAGTATGTGACAGTAGCGAGGCAGAAGACACTGCGGTGAAATCGTTCAGTCGGGGAGGCTCATTCTTCTGTTAATTCCACAGTGCTTCCTAGACACAGTTTTTGTGCCTTTTAAAGAAGGGCCAGAGGCCTATTCTAAGACCTGGATGGCTGTCAAATAAACATCAGCGTGCCGGCAAAGGAGAGATTCTGGTTGAGGCCTTTCCCTCTTAACTACCTAAGGAGTGTATATTTTTAGGGGCAAAGGAAAGAATTAAGCTGCCTTTTGTGTGCCCGTTGATAAGCATAGTCTTAACAGTCAGAACTCTCTGACTGTAAGCATGAAAAGAAACCGAGTTAGTTTTCACATAAAAGGGGTGCTTCCCACACAGGACCAGGAACTGGGAAGCTATAAGGACCCCAAACATTATCTGCCTGTACATCTGTTTTATTCTCACGTTGCAAGCTGGTTTTTAATCACTCAGTCAACAACAGGGGGAAGATAGCCACTTCACAGGCCTTGAGATCCCTATCTTATTTTAAGAAAACAGCGCATACTAAACCAAGGGCGTTTCCCTCTCAGTTCTGAATTCAGCAGGAGAGGATTTTATTGTCTCATATCATGTCAAATGAGTACTTTTCCTTGAATTAATTATGGGAAGGGGGTTTGGTAAAGAAACGTATATCTGGCTGCCGGGAAGATCCTCTCACTGCCGCTTCATCTTCTTTACCACTATGAATGAAGGAAGCCAGTCAAGGATGATTACCTAAAGGACCTTTGACCACTGTCAAAGACCTGAACTTTCACAGTCACACCCGAAAGTAAAACACAATGTATGTTCTCAATTGATCTGCCTTATAGGTGCTTGTCAAGAGGGGTTTTACCTTTGTGCCAATATAGATAGTAGGACCCAAAGCTGAGGACAAGACATACTCCTATTACCATTTCTTTGAAATGTAAACACTATTACTGACTTTTCACTGCAGAAGAGAGAGATTTTACTCCCTTTCACAGCCAACATCCTCACGACACCAATACAGACACCTATTCCTCTCTCCTGTTCCCACATTTATACGCAACACTCTCATACAGCACATTTCCTGTTTCCACAATATCAATTCTGGATAGAACAAAAATTAGTGTTTATATTATTATGAATATGTAAATATTATTTACATAGAACTATGTAAAATATAGCATAAGCCAGAATAGGTTCATCCATACCATAGTAACAATCAACACCAGAATTTCAGTGGCTTTCAGTCATGAAAAGTCAGCTCCAGGTTCAAGTGACTCTCTAGGGCATTTGTCCTTCATGTATGACACAGCTATCCAGAATGTTCTGATCTTGTGGCTGTACTCGCTCAATAATAATTTCAAAGGGAAAGGAGAGAGAGAAGGGAGTGGAAAATCCAAGGGCTTTTCATTGCTTCAGACCAGAAGTGATCATTTGTTATTTCTGCTCACACTTAATTGACTCAAACTAGTCACATGGCTTTTTCTAAGTGCATGGATACTGGGATATGAAATTTTCAGGAGGGAAAAGTGAATGGGATATCGGTGATGTCTACTACGTGTCAGATTACTTTTTCTCTTTTTTCTACTTTTTGTTGAGTTTAAAAAATCCTGAAGGTCATACATGTTTTGTTATTTTGTTTGCTGATATAAAATATGAGTTTCATCTACTTGACCATGTCTCTTCTTTAGCATTTTAACCAGTTTCAATCTCGACTGGGTTTTCTCCATAACAGTTTTGGAGTTGTTTTCCTGGGATTCTTTCTGTCTCTCACTTTGAGCTGATCCCAAATATTCCTGTTTTGGTTTTACATCTTCATTTTGATGGAACATGTCCTACAGTGATTTCTTGAGATGGGTACATTGGAGGTGAATTTTCAAAAGTCATATATCTAAAATGGGTTTTAAATTTCATTTTATATCTAAAATTTCTTTATTTTACTTCATTTTATTTTGACTTTGATATTGTGGCTGGATATGAAAGTCTAGTTTGCAAATAACTTTTTGGCAGAATTTTAAAAGTGCTTCTGTGGAGAAAGAGCATTTTATCCTGATATTTTATGTCTTTTCTTTTTTCTTTTGAAACTTTCCTCAGAAATCTTGTGATTTTGGATATATGCTTATGTATGAGGATTGCTCACTAAAAGCTGATTGGAACGTTTGTATGTTTGTGTGTATGTGTGACTTACTGATTATAGGTTTAACTGTAAAGTGTTCTTATTAGGTGATCCCATAGGGGATCCCAAATCAATAGGTTTAGATGTTTTTCTTGTAAATAGTTCAGATTCTCCAGATAAAAATTCTCTCCTGCATGGATGATACAAATCTGTCTACCAGCATCCTTGGAGCTAGGAGGAAAAAATAGGACTGGGAATTTCATTAAAATGTATAGACTTTTACTTAGTTCCCATGTTTTCAATGCAGAATACCTGGTTCAAAGGTCTGGTATTGGTATCTCTTAATCCTGAATAGCTCTGCACTACATTCCACATTCTCAATCTCTGGTATTCTGCCAGGGTGCAAGTGGCACAGATGTTTGGCTGAGCAGCACGGAAGGGGAAATCTTGAAGTCTTATTACTTCTCATATAGACTTTCAATAAGTCCTCTTATTCCCAGTTCACATTCCCTTGTACTTCTACATGCTAATGATCTCCCCTAGATTCATGAGATTTTTGAGAGTGTATGAAGCAAATTGAATACTTTTTTTTTTTTTTTTCAGATTTACTCACTGCTAGCTTAGGATTCAGCTTCCTGGGGTCTCCAAATTATTTCTTATTTATTCTGCCTTCCCAAATGTTGTGATTATTGTTTTTTCTTCCCTATGCTGTTTTTCTAAGTTGGAAAACCCCTTATTTGACACTTAAATTTGTGTCATGAAAATTTTCAAGCATGTACAAAATTTTAAGCATGTAAAAGTACAGAGATAATAATAATAATAAGCTTCCATTACTCACTTAGCTTCAACAAGTACCAATATGTTGTCAACGTATTAACTAACCCCCCTTCTCCTCCTATTCCAACTTCCCACTACAATGTTTTAAAACAAATCCTAGACACACATAATTTAATTTATAGGTAATGTTCACACTAATATAACAGGTAAAGACTTAAAAAATCTAATTGTAAAACAGCATACTCAACAAAACTGGCAGTAATTATTTAATATAATCTAATACCAAAATCTACTTCTATTCTGATTATCAGAAAAAGTTGTCTTGTTACTTTTCTTTCTTTTTTAAAAACATTAGAATCTTCATACTGTCTTGTTGATCAGCAAGCAAGCATAGTTGACCCAGTCATCAAACATGAGAAATATGACTGCTCTATCTCTACCCATTTCTGTGGAAGGTTGGTGGCATAGGTAGACATGACCACATGCCCATGATCACTTCAGGAGTCTTCATTTAAGCCTTTTACCCAAACGCATTTATTAACAGTGTCCTTGGTCATGCTCAGAAGTGTTATGATTTGGACAAGAAATTATGTAGTCACTCTATGCATATGGACAGGTCCTATCCCCAGTGGAGAAAGCCCATAAGAAATTTTAATACTTTATTTTCTCTACACGTCTTAGGTCTTGTAAAGGACCTACTTTTTAAAATGGGCTCGTAATTTCCATTCCTCCTCTTTTACCCACTTCCTATTTGAAGAGAAGATTGAATAGTCAGGTGAATTTCCTTTATAATGTGTAGCATGCTCTTGAGGTATTGCTCCGTGTCTTCAGTCCAGAACTTCAGTCTGGGCATGGAATTCTCATTCTACAACCCTAAACTTGAAACGTATTGACCTTGGGTACAAATGTGAGATTCACTAATTTGAGGGTGGAGATGATTCGTAGCACAGTTATTATCATTCTTTAATTAATTACCTGAACAGCTCCTTGTGGCCTGTTCCATCTCCCAGACCCTGTGCCTTTTGTTCTTTGTGTGATTTGGTGCTCAAAAAATCATTTATTTTGAGCTCTTTGTCTGTAAAAGACTTACAGCTTGCAGCTATGTTAGGTTTCATTGTCAATCTGTTCCCACTTGCTTTGTAGTATCTTCCAGGGATTCTTTGTTTTTCTGGTTTGTGGTGGTATACCACCTGGCTTTCAAGTGCTTTTATGGGTTTACTTTTTATCATTTTACTTACTGTGTCATTAGAAAAGGGATTTGAAGAAGCAGGGAAGGAAGCTGAACTCAAGAGTGTTTGGTAAGTCATCTTGAATGAGAACCTCTATGTGTTTTTTCTTATTATTGCAGACTTCTTGAAATTTTATTTCAATTTTCTCTAGCTTTTATATATAATATATTTTATATCTATTATATAT
>NW_016814854.1:897570-901057 GCF_001698545.2 Rhinopithecus bieti | reverse complement strand
TTATATATATATATATATATAAACTTGCAGAGACCATCTTCCAATAGAAAATCTACTGAATATGACAACAGATGTGCATAGTCATATGAAATCTATAACTGCTAAAATCTCTCACCCAAGTAAAAAGAGATGGGCTTATTCTCTATGATTATAAAGAGAAGTTCTACTAGAAAATTAGAATTCTACTCATGGAAGATAGGTAAAACTGATGTGATTCAGCAAAATGCAAATAAAAATGGTAATGAATTGCCACCACACTCTCACCAGAATGGGTAAATGAGAGAGACTGATATCACCAAGTGTTGGCAAGGATGCAGAGTAACTAGAATTTCTTCACCAGATGGTAGGAGTAAAAGCTAGTAAAAACCATTAGGAAAGCTGGCATTATCTACTAAATCTGAGCACACACAAATCCATAAATTTAACTTCCGAGTTTATGTCCTATAGATATGCATATATAAGTGCACCAAAAACACTTAAGAGAATGTTCATAGCAGTAGTATTTTTCAGAAGTCTGAAACTGGAAAGAATCAAATGTCCATCAACAGAAAAATGAATAAACACATTATAAATACCCATACGTTAGCATACACAGCATATTAATACTATAGAGCAATAAAAATGACAAACTGCTACTACATACAACAGAGCTCAATCTCACAAAAGTTACATTGGACAAAAGAACAGACACAAAAGTGTACAAAAGAGTATATGTTGTATGATACCATTTAGAGAGTCTGAGAGGAATAGAAAGCAATCTATGGCATTTGATGTCAGGACAGTAATTACCTTTGGGGAGAAGGAAGGAGATTGGGTAATTGAACTGTGTACAAAGTGGACTTTGGGTGTTGGTAATGTTCTTTGTTGTGATATCATGGAAATTTTATGAGTGTGTTTAACTTTTGATAATTCATCAAATGATATACTAATTTTGTGCATGTATACAATTCCTCAATTAAAAAGTTCCAAAAGAAGCCAACCTGCTTAAAATAAATGTCATTATATCTAATATAAATGAACCAATCCAATCTCAAAATCAATACATATCTGTATTAAAAGTATTGATACTCTTTATTTGCATGGAGGTCAACAATTTTCACAGCACTCAAGTAAATTATGTCATTTAGCTTCATGACGTCATAATGAATTATTATGCATTTAATTTTAGGTTTGTCTAAAAAACCGGAATAATTCTTTCGGAGAGTTGCCCTGTGACTTGCGGCAAATAATAGAGCTGAGACTAGAACCCAAAGCTATTGAGTCTTCACATACCTTTCTTTCACTGTATTTACTGGTCCTGTAATCTCAGGATCTTGGATAGATTTTTTTTTTCTTACGTTTTATTCCCTCAGAATCTTTCTATTAGTGTATGCTAAAAAACCAAATGAGGCAATTTATTAGTGAATGTATGAGTAAATCACATTCTAAAATAAGTGCAAACCAAAAATAAAATTCCAGGCTCCCCAGCCAACTGACTGGAACCCCCTCTCAACCAAGGAGATTCCAAAGAAACCTGAAAAACTAGTTCAGGCCATGATAGGAAGAGAGGGTCAGACATGCCTCAGTATACCCTGTCGCTTCTGGAATTCAGGCACAACTGACCAGCATTAGCATTAACACAGAGATATTAAGACTAACAGAAGAGACTCTTTGTAGCAACAAAATACTAAATTCCAGCCTAACTCCAGTGTAGCATTACCTGACAGTTAGCAGACCCTGGAGGAAATATACCTCCCAAAATATATTTCTTTGACATATTTTGGAATGGACCCACAGAGCTGTCTCTGGTAAGGGAAATGCGAATTCTGTAAAGACTCTCCTTCTTTTAATAGGTCTTTACAAGAGAGTCAGGCACCTTTTAAGGTCCAATAAGGGACATTCACATCTATTCTCTCTGAAGCCTTCTACCTGGAGGCTTCATCTACATAAGAACCTTGGCTTCCACAACTCCCGTCACCCTTACCTTAACTCAAGCAGATTTAAACTCTTTAGACAAAGCTTAATTCTTTCAACCAACTGCCAGTCAGAAAATCTTTGAATCCACCTATGACCTAGAAGCTCACCCTGTACCCTCTCCCCAAGCTGCTTCAAGATATCCCACCTTTCTGGGCTGAACCAATGTATACCTTACATGTATTGATTTATGTCTCTGCTTGCAATTTCTGTCCCATTAAAATGTATAAAAATCAAGTCGTAACCTAATCACCTTGGGCGTATGTTCTCTTGGCCTCCTGAGGCCATGTCACAGGTCATGGTCCTCATATTTGGCTCAGAATAAACCTCTTCAGATATTTTACAGACTTTGACATTTTTCATTAACAGGAGCTTCTTTAAAAAAATTCTCTCACCCCCAAGTGGGATAGATACCATGACAGCTTGATCACAGTGGTTTGGAATACTTTGTTTTCTGACTATGTTATTTTCAGATATGTGGCCTTCAGATCACATTATACTAGCGAGTAATTATGCTTATATGTAAACTCAGGTTGGTTTGAGGGAAAACAATCATTAACAAAAGAATGCATTTGCTGCTTGGAATTCTAGAAGTTTTCTGAGCTCTCTTAGACCAAAAGCACAAAGTACAGGGCAAGAGAAGTGGAAAGAGGTCAAATGTAGACACCTGAAGATATAGTCATCTCGCCACAGGTATGCTGGGATTTCAAAGCACCATCCTCAATGTTTGAACTAGTTTACAGTCCCACCAACAGTGTAAAAGTGCTCCTCTCCGCTCCTCTCCAGCACCTGTTGTTTCCTGACTTTTTAATGATCGCCATTCTAACTGGTGTGAGATCTTATCTCACTGTGGTTTTGATTTGCATTTATCTGATGGTGAGTGATGATGAGCATTTTTTCATTTGTCTGTTGGCTGCATAAATGTCTTCTTTTGAGAAGTGTCTGTTCATATCCTTTGCCCCCTTTTTGATGGGGTTGTTTGTTTTTTTCTTGTAAATTTGTTTGAGTTCTTTGTAGGTTCTGGATATTAGCCCTTTGTCAGATGGGTAGATTGCAAAAATTTTCTCCCATTCTGTGGGCTACCTGTTCACTCTGATGGTAGTTTCTTTTGCTGTGCAGAATCTCTTTAGTTTAATTAGATCCCATTTATCAATGTTGGCTTTCGTTGCCATTGCTTTTGGTGTTTTAGACATGAAGTCCTTGCCCATGCCTATGTCCTGAATGGTATTGCCTAGGTTTTCTTCTAGGGTTATTATGGTTTTAGGTCTAACATTTAAGTCTTTAATCCATCTTGAAATAATTTTTGTATAAGGAGTAAGGAAAGGATCCAGTTTCAGCTTTCTACTTATGGCTAGCCAATTTTTCCAGCACCATTTATTAAATAGGGAATAATTTCCCCATTTCTTGTTTTTGTCATGTTTGTCAAAGATCAGATGGTTGTAGACATGTGGTATTATTTCTGAGGGCTCTGTTCTGTTCCATTGGTCTATATCTCTGTTTTGGTACCAGTACCATGCTGTTTTGGTTACTGTGG
>NW_016814854.1:878473-896215 GCF_001698545.2 Rhinopithecus bieti | reverse complement strand
TGACAGACTGGATTAAGAAAATGTGGCACACATACACCATGGAATACTATGCAGCCATAAAAGAGGATGAGTTCATGTCCTTTGTAGGGACATGGATGCAGCTGGAAACCATCATTCTCAGCAAACTACTGCAAGAACAGAAAACCAAACACCGCATGTTCTCACTCATAGGTGGGAATTGAACAATGAGAACACTTGGACACAGGAAGGGGAACATCACACACCGGTGCCTGTTGTGGGTTTGGGGGAGGGAGGAGGGATAGCATTAGGAGATATACCTAATGTAAATGATGAGTTAATGGGTGCAGCACACCAACATGGCACATGTATACATATGTAACAAACCTGCACGTTGTGCACATGTACCCTAGAACATAAAGTATAATAATAATAATTTTAAAAAGCACCATCCTTTAGTTTACAGTTAAGTTCAACTACCTGACAGGAGGTATATAGTAGGAAGAGCATGAAGAATACATGTTCTAACTTGGGATGAGATTGGGAATGTTCAGGAGATGGACGAAGTGGGAGGTGAGAAAGCAAGGAGGCCAAATGTACTTGTAAAAGCCAGAGGATTGTGCTCACAGGAACAACCGGGCAATCCTCCATTATCAAGAATGCAAGACCCATTGTCCTTTTCTTTCTATTTCAAGTTCCTTGTAACTTAAGCTCCAAATTTGTTCTTCATATCTTAATTTCCTCTTCAAGTTTTTCCTTGATTCTCTTAGTTCATTATCTTCATGTGAATGATATGTCCTTGCTTTGGCTGTATTTGCTATACACTCTTGAGAGATTTCTGAATTTATCCTCCATTTCTAACCTTGGAAAAGTACAAACAGAGGCTTAAAGACAACTAAGCCATGCCATATAATGACCAAAACAAACAAACAAAGCATAGGCATGGCTAGGCACTGGTTTGTTTTGTTTATGTTTCCAAACAATTTTAGATTGTTTGGAAATTATGGTTTTATAAAAGGAAAGTGGACCAACAGTTTTACAGTGCTTTCTAGAATTTGTAAACATGAATGACTTCTCAGTGGAAATATAACCAGTTTATAACTGTAACTGCCCAACGGGTTCACCTTGCCCACTGCCTAGAGAGAGCCCATTTATCAAGACAGAGAACTTACAATGGAGAAAGAGGAATTCATGCAGAGACGGCTGTGTGGGAGGCTGGAGTTTTATTTATTTATTTATTTTATTTTATTTTTTATTTTATTTTTTTTATTTTTTTGAGAGACAGTCTCCCTCTGTCTGCTAGGCTGGAGTGAGGCGGAGCTATCTCAACTGACAGCAAGCTCAGCCTCCCAGGTTCACGCCATTCTCCTGCCTCAGCCTCCCAAGTAGCTGGGACTACAGGCACCCGCCACCTTATTATTACTCAAATCGGTCTCCTTGAAAACTCGGATACGGAAGGTTTTAAGGATAATTTGGCTAGTAGGGGCTCGGGAAGTGGGGAGTGCTGATTGGTTGGGTTGGAGATTAAATAATTGGGGGTCAAAGTGAGTTCTTGATGACTTCTGTTCTTAGATGGGATCTCAGAACTGGTTGAGCCAGATTACCCTTCTGGGTAGTGTCTGTCATCTGCTGCGTTGGAATGCAGGGTCTGCAAAAGATCTCAAGCATTGATCTTCAGCTTTACAATAGTGATGTTATTCCCAGGAGCAATTTGGGGAGGTTCAGACTCTTGCAACCCTAAACCATAATTTCTAATCTTGTAGCTAATGTGTTAGTCCTACAAAGGCAGACTGGTCCCCAGGCAAGAAGGGGGTCTTTTCGGGAAAGGGCTATTATCAACTTTGTTTCACAGTCAAACTATATATTAAATTCCTTTTCAAGGTTATTTAGGCCTATGCCCAGCAATGAACAAGGACAGCTTAAAGATTAGAAGCAAAATGGAATTGGTTAGGTCCGATCTCTGTCACTGTCATAATTTCCTCAGTTACAATTTTTGCAAAGACAGTTTCGTAACATTCAAACTTAATGCCCATGTGCTTCTGTCAGATTAACGGTATAATCAGGAAAACAGTCTGCTAACTAAGAATGCATGTCACTTGAAAATGGTACCTGAACCTTTTATCATCCAGTGCATAATTTTAACTGCTTTGATAAGGGACATTTTTCCCAATCAACCTTTGCTACTATGAAGACATGATACAAATTTCTGAGTAAACAATGTTTAAATCAAAGTGCAATGTGCAATGTTTATTCTCAAATACATATTTAAGTCAATATAGTCTTTTAGTTTGATTAAAATATGAATTTCTCATACTTTGTGCTATATTAAGAAATAACCATCTAAGTTTTCTCTTTTGTTCACCTAAACATTTTCTTCTCCTACATTAAGATACACAAAGGCAGTGAATTATAATTTGTTAATGGTGATCATCGTAACTCAATACATGAGAAATTCAAATCTTTTTTCATTTCAATATAAATACGTTTTCAGGACAGGCATACAGAGAAAAACTTGAGTGCATTCTGCTTCGTTTGGCTCATTTAGAAGAAAAACTGTAGCAAGTAAAATCGGTGGGGAAAATTAGACAAGTTTATCTTTTAAAATTATTTTCATTGTGGAATAATACATGCTTACATATAAAAGCACAGAAAGGCCTAAACAAGAAAAGAAACATCTAGAGAACCATTATTAATATTTTTCTATTTCTGTACAGGTTCTTCTTTCTATATATATACATATAGTGCGTACTTGGGTGTCTGTATTTCATATATATGCACACACACAGACGTACACAGAAATACAGGATATGTATGTGTGTGTGTATATGCATTCCTGCAACTATGTATTCTGTTTTATAATTCTTAAAAATTAACAATAAAATATTAGTATATTCTAATGCTACAATATACAATCTGGAAAAAATAAAAACCAACTATTCCTTTACTGCATATTTTAGGTTATTAAGCATTTACTATATGTTGCCTCTGTACTCAGTGCTGTGGTCACAATTTCTGCTCTAGAGAGCGATCAGTTTAACAGAAAGATTAAACAGACAATTTTGCAAGAATGACAAATTCTGTAGTAGAAGAATGCCCAGGATAATATGGGAACGCACAGCAGGGAATTTAATTCATACTGGAAGTAACCAGGATGTTTTTTCAGAAAAGGTTCACATCTGAGCTAAGTACTGAAGGGTCAGTATGAGTTTCAGTGAAGGTGGTGGGTCTAGATGTGGGGAGGTAGGTGGTGGATCAGCTTGAAAGTTATGAGAGTAAAGCACATTAGAAAAAGTGAAAGCAGTTTCCTATCACCACAGGATAGGGTAACGAGAGAGGCGTGGTGAAGTGATGAATGATAAGGCTGGAGAATTAGGTAGGAACAGATAATTAAAAATCAGTGTAAGTGTTTGAATTTCATTCAGAAAGTACTTGAGAGCTAAGGAAACATTTTAAACTGGGGAGTGGTGTAATCAGATTTGCAATTTCCAATGCTCTACTGAGCAGTCTGGTGAGTGCATTGGAAGAGACAAAGTATAGAGTTATAAAGAGTAGTGAGAATTGATCATGATTCTGTGAAAGGAGATAAATGTATACATATACTGAAGAAGAGTCAGTAGGGAGGAAGAGGAAGGGGTAAACCTGACGGTTAAGTTTTGACAGTAATATTGCTGGGGCTGAGTGATTGTGTGTGAAGTATGAAGGAGAGGAAAAAGACAATGGTAATATTTGGATTTATAATTTGAAATCTAGATGGGTGATTGAGCACTGTAGAGAATAAGATTTTAGAAAGAAGATGAGTTTCGTTTTGAACAGATTGGGTTTGAGATTCATGTGGAACATTCAAAATAAGTCATTGGGTAGAAGGGCTGAGCTGAAAATTTAGAGTGGCTAGGATGACAGATCAGTGTATCCCAACTTTGCTGTACATAATAAACAGCTTTAAAAAATTTTTATTGCCTATGGTACATTCCACACCAATTAAATCAGAATCTCTAGGGGCAGGAACCAAGCACTGACATTTCTTTTCTTTTTTTTTTTTTTTTTTAACTTTTATTTTAAGTTTAGGAGTACATGTGTAGGATGTGCAGGTTTGTTACATAGGTAAATGTGTGTCATGGGGTTTGTTGTACCAATTATTTCATTACCCAGGTATTAAGCCTAGTATCCATTAGTAATTTTTCCTGAGCCTCTCCCTCCTTCCACCCTCCACCCTCCACCCTCCAACAAGCCTCAGTGTGTGTTGTTGCCCTCTATGTGCCCATATATTCTCATCATTTAGCTCCACTTGTAAGCGAGACTATATGGTATTTGGTTTTCTGTTCCTGCATTCGTTTGCTAAGGATAATGGCCTCCAGCTCCACCCATGTCCTGGCAAAGAACATGATCTTGTTCTTTTTATGACTGTGTAGTATTACATGGTATATATGTACCACATATTCTTTATCCAATCTATTACTGGTGGGTATTTGGATTGATTCCACACCTTTGATATTGTGAATAGTTCTGCAGTAAACATATGTGTACATGTGTCTTTATAATAGAATGATTTATTTTCCTTTTGATATATACCCAGTAATGGGATTCCTGGGTCAAATGGTATTTCTGACTTTAGGTCTTTGAGGAATCATCACTGCACTGTCTTCCACAATGGCTGAATTAATTTAATGTACACTCCCACTAACAGTGTATAAGCATTCCTTTTTCTGCACAACCTCTCCAGCATCTGTTATTTTTTGAATTTTGATAATAGCCATTCTGTTTGGTGTGAGATGGTATCTCATTGTGGTTTTGATTTTCATTTCTCTAATGATCAGTGATGCTGGGCTTTTCTTCATATGCTTTTTGGCCACATGTATGTCTTCTTTTAAAAAGTGTCTGTTCATGTCCTTTGCCACTTTTAATGGAGTTTTTTCTTTTCTTATACATTTGGTTAAGTTCCTCATAGAAAACACTGATATTTCAAAAACTCCTTGGATGGTGCCAGTGGACATCCCGAGATTTAGACTCTCTCCCAGAGAGATGACATAGACCAGTGGGTCTCAATGTTGACCCCAGAATAGAATCATTTGAAGTGGTTTAAGAATTCTCAAGATGCAGGTCACATCGAGCAAGCATTAAATGGGAATATATGGAGATAGAGCCCAGATAGTAATATTTTTGATACCAGCTTTATTGAGGTATAATTTGCATAATATATATAATTCATCTTTTTGAGGTGTACAATTCAGTATTTTTTAGTATACTAAGTGTATATGTACAATTCATATCAGGGGTATTATACAATATATATTCTCAAATGTAGCTTTAATGTTGAATTGAAATAGAAATAACAAACATCCCTGTCTTGTTTCTGATCTTAGAGAAGTATTCTTTTTTTATGATTAATTACAATGTTAGCTGTGGGTGTTGTTAGTTTGTTGCTATGGATGCTTGTTTGTTTATTGAGTTTCCTGAATTAATTGTGAAGAGTCTGACTTTCTGTCACACATACCCCTCAATATCTCTGATGAGTTGGCTTAGCGGTCAGCTAATGACTTCACATAGATTTCTCTGAATGCATTGAACCAGCAAGTAGCTGTCATTTCACTGAAGGGCTTTGGGTGCATGTGTTTGAGGGGAATATTTCAACATTCCAGCAGGCAGTTTGAAAACTCTACTTTAGCCTTCATTTCCTGCTTGTGCAAAGCCTCAGAATTATCCACAGGTGAGAGATTAAAGCCTTCCCAGTTCTTTTTTGTACTTGTGCACATTCCTTCAAGTGCATATGATCTTCTAGAGTTCCAGGAATATATTAGATATTTTCAACATTCCATATAAAAATCCCATCTCCCAGTTTTTTCTTTTAAAGTTTTTGGTAAGTCTCTTAACCCAACTTGTGTCACTGCCTCAGCTGCACAATTGAATAATTGGCACTGATTGATTCTAGCAAATTCTTTAAGGACAGGGCTGTTCATACCAAATGAGCTGCTGCCTTATATTTGAGTCAACTGTCAGTCACATCAGATAAAAACAAGCCCTGAGAGTGCAAGTGCTAGTGAGGTGAAGAGTGACAGTTCTCTAGGGATAGGATTTTCCAGGAACTCCAAACCCACTCACTCCCTCCCAGTGGCTCCTAGGCTTCTAGAGTTTACAGTTCGTGTAGCTTTTTGTTGGAAGGCTACCATGGACATAGGGAGGGGGAATAGGGCAGATTTAAATGCCACAAAGCTTGCTGTTTTTACCAAGGGCCAGTTGATTTTCTGGAATAAATGTTCCTCAGATTCTTGCAAGCCTTTGCTTAATTGCTAGAGTTCTGGCAAAATTTATTTTTCTCCTTTTTTAGTAGTATTCTCTCTCTCTTTTTTTTTAATGGAGGAGAGGATTTATGGAGGTCTGTACTCTGCCATTCAGAAGCATTTGCTATTATAATTTGTATACTACCTTATAGATTCCAATGTTCAGGAAAAGTTGAAAAACACTGGTTTTTAGAGAAAAGAAGATCAAGGGCCAGATTCTAGAAAACACAAACATTTAAGACCAGGAAGAGGAGGAGGAGCAAGAGCTTATAAATAAGGCAGATGAGGAATGGTTCTGAAATGAATGGGCTTATAAAAAGCAAAAGAGGAAAGAGTTCTAGGAACAGGATAATTAAAGCTATTGAATGCTGCCTACCCAGATTAGAATGTTGATTGAAAAAATACTGATTTGAATTATCTGCTAAAAAGTCACTGAGATATATGTTTTTAGAACAATTTCAGTGGAGTGATGGGGCAGAACCCTGACTTTAGTAAGTTGTTACATAAATGGGAGGTTAAAAAAGAGAAAAGAATTATAGGCAGCTCAGAAGGAACTGGACTGAGAAGGGAAGGAGAGATAATATAGGCCTGTAGCTGGAACAAGACATGAAGTAAAGAAAGTTGTGTTCTCCCAGGGTTCAGTTAAACTGCTCTATTTGTTATTCATAAATTTTCTTTTTGGCATCTCTTCTAGACCATAGGGCTATCACTAGTGATTTGGACTTGTGGGTGAGAAGAGTGACCTTTCTTCCATTACGTAATGAAGAAATGTAATCCCAGACGTATTAGTCATGCCTCTAAACAGATTCTCAATGAAATGGTGGTGACAAATAACAACTGGATCTATGAGGGGCAGTAGACTGAAGCATGCATGAAGTCTGAGAAAACTGAGATTAAATCCCCGCTTCACCACCCTACTGGTACTAGTTGTAAGACCTTGACCAAATTACTTAGGCTCTCCTGACTTTGCTTTCCTCGTGTGAATAATAATACTAATCATTCAAGATTGTCGTGTAGGTTAATTGAGACAATGCCCAGTCTTGGCAATAAAGAGAACTCCTAGTTCTGCCTCGTGGATGCTGTGTTAGAATGGAAGAGTTAGCTTTTTAATATCTCCATTTTCTCATCTATAAAATAAAAAAGTTGGGTTATATAATCTTTATGCTTCTTTTCAACTTCAACTTATATGAGCTTCCAATTTCTTTTAGTTCAGTGCTATTCTTCATGTACTTTGTGGGCTAGATAGATATTTCGAGTTGGTCTAGGACTTAAACCATTCTGTAGATGATAGTTTCCACCAGAAAAGGCATTCCAAAGAATTGACTTACAAATAAACTGTGGAAGGTAGCTCTGCCAAGCTGGGTAGTAGTTTTAAATAGATGGGCTCAACCTAGGATATATAATAGATACATAATAGAGAAACTCACCAATGCATATTTCAAATCCTTTAGAAATGAGCTTTGAAGAGAGGCACAAGTGACATAAAATCAGATTTCAAAGTTAAGTCTCTGTTTTGGGGGCTCCTGGATTGATCATTATAACTGAAATCTTTCTTTGTTTATGAATGTTTATAAATGCTAGATTTTGGCAGTTGAGGAGACTTTGAAGCAGCAAATTGCACAAGGAAGGAGGACAAGTTTGAAGTCAGAGAGTGTTCAGTAGGGGTAAAGCGAGAAAAAGAGTGAGTCATTGGATGCAGGATGATTGGTAAGACCAGCAAGTGTTATGAGACCTGGATTGGATGAGGGACTCAGAGACTCAGGAAAAGGGAGAACTGGAGGCCTGGCAAGGCTGAGATGGGCCAGAATAGGAAGAACAAAACCAAAAAGATTTGCCTTCTCAGAGACTGATTTATTTTTCCCACCAGTGATTTCAGCTTATTTTGTTGAATTCACTGATGCATTGTGATAGAATTTTATTTGAGTAGGTAGTATGTAATTTAACCTCCCATTTCAGGACAATTAAAGATGTGCTCATTTTCTTTTAGCAGATTAGTGCTTTAAAGGTTAAGGAAAATTAACTTAGAGATTTAAAAGGAGATGAAATAATTAGGAAATAAAACATTGAAAACAATACCACATGCATTGTGATTTTAAGAACCAGTTTTACACAACTTTTAACACATGGTGTCCCAACTGTGGTTTCTGCCTAAATTGTAAAACTATGTCTGCTTTGAAATTATTTTTCTCCCCTTGCTTATTTCCTTCAGGTGGTCTGTCACATACATTTATGTATAAATTAAAGATGGCCAATTTTCCTTTAAGGCTGTTCCAGTTCCACACCACTTCTCGAAATAACTGGAACTGTCCAGGATGGGCTGGGAATACCCCATCTACATTGTCTGCCTTACTGGAGGCTTCACATTGTCTCAGAGACACTTTGCTTGTGTATACCATTTGGCAGGAAAGAGTCATTGGCATGTCCTTGGATGACCCCTTGGTGGACTTTTTGGATGGTACTGTTGATCAATGGGGGTTTTGTAGGCAGGAAGGCAGCACCGCTGCCCTGAAGATCTCTTTCGTACCCTGCAAATGACACTAACATTATGAAAAATTTCTCCAAAGACAGACATTTTCAATTAGCCAAATTACTCTAACAATAATTTAAATCAGGAAGATTTAAGGCAGAGCTAGTTTCTATGCCAGCCAAGAAGACTCCTCTGCCAGTTGAAAGGCAAGCACATCCTTTCCTGCCAGCTTCAATGAGATGGTCCTTGCAGTGACAGCAGATCTACTGTGCATGTTTGATTTAAAGCACTCCATTACCATACCTTTGTAATTATCATCAGGCAATGATGAGTCCTGGGGAAAGTATGGATCTTAAATTTGAGGATCCAGAAGCCCAATCAAAATGCAGCACATGAAATGAATCTTTCTTCTTGGTATATCTCCTCTTTTCAACCAATTGGTCTTGATTTAAGTAAAACCGTAGCAAAACCCTGTGCCAATATTGTGATTCGTTTTCACTTTGCTAATCAAAATGTTGTTTTAGAAGGCTCTGATGGTGTTCAAGACACCTTATAGGAGGTATGATTTTTCTTTAAGTTGGCTGGCATAGATCCTTTATTTTACATAACTCATGAGAACGATTTCTAAAGGCTCCTTTGATTGGTAAATTCTCTTATTCTGGGATAATGCTCTCACAATGATTCCATGAGGCAAACATTATATTGCAGATTTTTTTTTTTAATTTTGCTGTTCCTTAAGGTTAATGATATGTAGACTACTGTAAATCTGCCTTTTTCCTACCTAGGGACTGTATGTTATTTAGGAAACAAAAATTTCAGAGGATTTGTAAGGATGAGTGAGGTTGCTTTTTCTTTATAAGATCTAATTTCAATTAGCAGCATTTTGTTAAATATCTAACTTTGTCCATTGCCCTGTGCTTTACTTATAGTTAAGCAGCATGATGTGAAGAAGGAGGCTTAGGCTTAATTCCAGATCTCAGCACAAATCTGAATTCTTCTTACTTGCAAATTGGTGTGACCATGGATAGATATCTTTACCTTCTTCCATCTCAAATCTTCCTACAATATGGTAGTATTGGAATAGACCCTCTCTTGGTCCCCTCCATCTTTGACACCTGTGATTCCATGAATATGGGAATCCCCCTCTTGAAGAATTAACCATCAGCCCCCAAGTTTACTACTTAGTTTACAATTTTGTTTAAACAGTTATTTATGACATTCTAGCAATGCATATTTAGGAACCCTTTTCTTCCAGGACTTCTCTTCCACCTGTCTTTTATTATTTCAGATAATGGAAATTTGAAACCAAAAAGGGATATATCAGCATTATTCTTATGTTCATAGACTCAGGGTTAGAATGGAACTGGCTCCTTCTGGTTTGGGGAGTAGTATCCTCACTGGGACACCTGTATCTAATAGGCTCATGTAGCCTTTAACATTTGTCCACTTTGTATTACTATATTAAATACAGAGTACTGCCTTACCAGTTGAATGATAAGTTCTTGTAGGTCCGGGGTCGTGCTTTCGGACTCCAAATATCTCTGGCACCTAGTATGTAACAGCTAGCCCCACAGCTAATCACTTAACAAGTTGTACACCATGTTTTTTTTTTTTTTCTAAGAAAACCTTATGGAAAATTGTACTAAAGATTTCCTTTTAATCACTGAAATGCAAACAATTTTCCACAACATCCAATGAAAACAGAATGTATAAATGAATCATTTGGTGTACTGTAATCAACTGAAGTCCAATTTGGTGTAATTAGTGTCAATTTGTTTTTAATTGACAATTCCTCTTATAAATAATATAGTATATAGCTAAGTAGTTCTACTTCACAAATAGCTTACCTACCTAGTACATAATTTTATACTAAATAACTGTGTGGTCTTTCTCCTCTTAAAACAATACAATAAAAAAATAGAAAACACACACACATACAACTGTATACTTTGAACACCAGCATATCTCAGTTTAGAAGGCAAATATCCCAGTCTCACAGACTTTAAGGATGTCTCCCTTCACTGAGCTCTTCAGCTACGATTTGGCTCTACTGGTTTGGCACTGTGATGCATATGTTGTGTTGGGATTGGGTCGCTATCACAGTATTTGATGTTGGTAGTGCCTCTTCAGCTAGATTGCAAATTTATTGACAGAAAAGACTATGTATTTTATGTTTCTTTATTCCAAGTGTCTAATAGAGTTTTATTTATTTAGAAAGATCTCAATTTATAGTTGCTGCAATCATGCAGGTGGGGCAATAGACACATTGCTCATTGAAAGCTCGCAATAAAATCAACCAATGTTAGTCTATTTGTTATACTTAATAATTTACAAAACAACACAGAAATAGCTATTTTTATACTAATTAAACTACTGTAAATTGTTTATCCTGTTTTTCTTTTATGAAAAGGTATATTTTGATCTTTTAGATGTTGCCATAGAGTTTAATCTGGGATCTTATGTGGCATAGGATATTTCAAGAGTTAAAATGCTTTTAATTCAGCTAAAATAACAAATGCATTAGATAATTAAATTTTTCAATATCAACACTGGTGCAAACATTAAAATGCGAGGTAGCTTTGAAATTACTGAAAAAAGATAGATTTTTATTAATAGTAATTTATATGATGTCTAATTCATGTCTCAGAAATGCACTTATAAATAATTCTTAAATTATGTCTTTCCCTTATATTTGAAGAATTTTTGGCTTTTTTCAGAGGAAAACTATCCTAGACCTCTTATAGCACAGTAAATAAAACATTTATAAAAGTAGGTAGTAAAAAAGGGACAGTCTAGAAAAATCTATATCAATCAGGATCCTGAGAGTTCTTTTTAAGATTCAGGATGAGAAGTAATTTTTCAAATTAAAGTCCCTTTGTGTGAATATGATAGTTCAATATTTTGTAAATATTGAATAAATTATTATTTCCTACAACTTATGAGCATTTGGACAATTGAAGCTATGTTTGGAATATGAGTATGTGTCTGTCTATGTGGGGAAGAGATGATGATCAATGCCTGACACTGTGTGTCTTGAAAAAGTCTAGGCAAAAGAATTTCTAAGTTTTACAGAAGGCAGAAAGGATGCTTAGTAGGATTCTTTATGGTACAAATTCGAAAGTGCCTGATGGAAGTGCTTCTTCATGCTTAAATCTTAAAAGTATCAATAATATTATTATATGATACAAATAATAAGCTTGGCAGAGGTAAAATCTTGCAGAAATCATGCTAGATGCTTAAGTTTCCCAACAACCCTGCAATGTAGACATTAACATCCCCTTTACATTTGAATAAACTGGATCTTAGATGCTTAAGAACCTGAAGCAAATAAGTGTTGAAACTAAGTATGATCCCAAATCCCTCACACACCAAACTTTATGTTCTTGTATTGCATCATGTTGATTTCCTGTGCTGAGGAAAAAGTTATTTTTCCTTTTACTATCTATAATATAAGTAGTTATTTGCATACTGGTTCTGGCACTGTCTTACACAGGACCTTCCAATAACTGCCAGTCACATAGTGACGATTATGCTTGATTAAGCAGATCCAGTAAGTACTTGATCGACTTTTTCCCATAAATGCTGACATTCTGCAGCCAAAGGGAAAAGAACACTTGCCATTATTCTGAGCACTCCGGGCATCTCCCCTCATCCCTCCTGATAATACCAGACCCTGAGTTTCCCAAGATCAATGTTCCCAGATTATTAGTCTCTGCCCCAATTCCAGGGTTTCCATCAAATTCTTCCTGGGTAATTTGAGATTTTGAGGTCTGTAAGTCCTACAGGCAGGTAGGTGACAATTTGTGAGATTTGAGGGTATGTTCAGCAAGTATCATTGTTGCTATTGGTCATTCTATCCCAGGTAATTCATTGTTAGCAATGTTGAAGCCCTCACAGTGCTCCAGAATCCTCTAGAAATACACAGGAAGGAGTGCTTTGAAATGTTAACGCATGCTATTATGAGAATATAAATATCCCCACAAGATAACCTCATAGCTATTGGCTAGCACATTGTTTTATAGTCTGCTGATCGGATGACTTCAGCAGTTTCTCAAAAGGTAGCCCAAGGTTCATGTGTATCAGAATTACTCAACAATCTTGATACCCCTCTGGGCCCTATCCCCCTGCCTCAGATTACCATACCCTCTAACACAGAGTATTAGAGTAATATAAGTAGCTTAATGTAATAAAGTTTAATTTTATGTAGCACTCAAATGGGGGTCAAGCAACATTCCTGAATGGCTTTCCTCCAAAAATGACCCAGGGATGTGAGCTCTTCCTTTGGTGGGTTCCCTGTTTCAGAGTTCCTTGCTTCCAGTTATATAGATGAAGAGATGAAGGCAGCCAAAGAAAGAGTAAGGAAAACCTAGTGAGAAGAGGACATGAATCTCAAAGCAGATATTATGGGCGAGGCCCTACCTACCTTAGATGTGAACTGATTACAGGGACCCGGCTGAATGCAAGAGGGCTGGGAATATGTCCAGGAGGCTAACAAACACACTTTGGGGAACAAATAGCATTTTCTCTGCCTCATAAGTTATGTGAGTAAGGCTGATTAGAATGGAGAAAAGCCAAGTCAAGTAAGCATGCCACTTTTTGATTGAAATGGAATTTTAATGGGCACCCAAAAATGCCTTTCTAGTTAATACAAGCCTGTGCAAAGAAGCTGGGATCGTAATGTAACTTTTAGGCAGGTTGTTTTCATTTCCATACATCTGCAGTATGGTCTTTGGGAAAATTCAAATGGGAACTGTTGATAAGGGATATCTGAAACCAGGGCCAGCTTCATATAACCTGTGTTGTTGCACAGGGCTGTGCTCTCACAAAGGTCCACATCTGGCTTAATGCTCCGCTATTGTATTGCTGTCTTTAAATTCTTAATCATTTTGAACAAGAGGTCGTGCATTTTCATTTTGCACTGGACCCTTTTTCTAAGCACTCAGGCTGTCTCCCATTATGTAGCTGGTCCTACATGAAACTTGTGCCTTATCAGTGATTAAAATTAAGACTTCAAGGATAAAACGAAGACACACTCTTTAAGATGCAGTCAATGCTAATTGACCTTTTAAAGAAGACAAGTTACAGTAATAAAGTTCCAAGGGTGGGGGTATGGACTCACACAGGTGCATGTGAACATGGGTCTGTGCAAAGTTTATTAGGAGCAATTTGTTTTAATTGATATTCATTGGGCATCATTCCATTGTTTATTCTTACCTACTCATGTGAGGAGTTGGTTGATGTCAATTGTATAAACATTTGTTTCAGATAAATGGGTGTTTCAGATGGATAAATTTTAATTAAGTAACCTTTACTGTACAAGTAGTTGCTTTTGAAGCCGGGAGAAAAATGCCTATAATTTACTAATTCTATAATCCAGAATCTGAAGATATTGAATCTTGTCTACTGTAACCTTGAATATAATTTTCCCTATGAATGTCCTAAATATTTGGCCACAAGAATAAGGAATACAAAACATTTCCAATGTATTGTTAAATTCCTGTCCCACTGCAAATGCGTAAGCACAATTTAATTATTCTCAAGCTCATATATACAGAACTTGATTGCTGATGCTGGTAAGCAAAGTAGCCAAAAGTCTTGAATGCCCAGATCATTTGGTTCTGAAATAATTTATTTGTCATTGCTGCTTCCACACCACTTGTATACATTACTTACTGTAGTTTATCACATTTCATAGGGATATATTTATTTACACATATGTCAAAGGACCACACTGAACTCTTCCTTGAGAACAGGTGCTGTAGCTTATTTTTCCCAGAGCCTAGCAGATTTACCAGGTACCTAGAACATATTCAATAAAGAGTTGATGAGGGAATGGAGAAACAAATAAATTATGATACAAAAAATCACTTTTCTTTCAGGGAGTGGCAAAGTATATATTTACAGGTCTTCAAAGAGCCTTCTGCTATTAATAAAGCCAAAATCAGAGTGTTTTTGCTTTGCAAGAATATTTTAAACTTGTATAATGCTCTTTAGCCCGTAACAGCTATGTTACAAGGAGATTTCAAACATTTGAGGGATTAAAATAGCATATACTTAACTGTCATATTCATAAATTCATTTTATTGAAGGAACTTTCTGTCCTGTTAAAAAAAAATTTGTTGATTGAACACACGCAACACATATACAAGAACAAAAGAACAGGCCGCGTGCGGTGGTTCAGGCCTGTAATCCCAGCACTTTGGGAGGCCAAGACGGGTGGATCACCTGAGGTCGGAAGTTCGAGACCAGCCTGACCAATATGGAGAAACCCCATCTCTACTAAAAATGCAAAATTAGCCGGGTATGGTGGTGCATGCCTGTAATCCCAGCTACTGAGGAGGCCGAGGCAGGAGAATCACTTGAACTGGGGAGGCGGAGGTTGTGGTGAGTCAAGAATATGCCATTGCACTCCAGCTTGGCCTTTTGTCTCAAGGAAAAAAAAGGGGGGGGAAGGAATGAAGGAAGGAAGGAAGGAAGGAAGGAAGGAAAAAGAAAGAAAGAAAGAAAGGAAGGAAGGAAGGAAGGAAGGGAAGCCGAAGGAAGGAAGGAAGAAGAAGAACGAAGGAAAGAACGAAGAAGAAGAAGAAAGAGAAAGAAAGAAAGAAAGAAAAGAAAGAAAGAAAGAAAGAAAGAAAGAAAGAAAGAAAGAAAGAAAGAAAGAAAGAAAGAAAGAAGGAAAGAAAGAAAGAAGTTTTAAGGGCTATGGATGTTTATATATATTTGTATTAAACTTACTGCTAATAATCTACTTTTTCCTATGGTCTACTAATAAATGCCAAGAATAGGGGTAACGATCCTCTTGTTTGATGCTGGAAATCGTTTATTTGCTGTGTTACTTTCCTGTGGTTGTTATAACAAATTCACCACCAACTTGGTGGTATAAACCAACAGAAATTAATTCTCTCTTGGTTTTGGAGGTCAGTCAGAAATCGGTATCAATGGACTAACATCAAGGTGTGTGTGCAGGGCCACACTTTCTCTAGAGGTGCTAGGGGAGAATCCATTCCTTGCCTCTTCTGGCTTCTGGTGGCTTCCAGCTTTCCCTGCTTATGGTTACTTCACTCCAATGATCAAGGCCAGCATCTTCACATCTCTTTTTGCTCTGTCTTCACATGATCTTTTCTTTTCCATGGGATAAATCTCCCTCTGCCTTTCTCTTACAAGGACACTTGTGGTTGCATTTAGGGGCCCACTCACTCCTCATTTTAAAATCCTTAATTTAGTCACATCTGCAAAGACCCTTTCCCCAAATAAGGTGCAATTTACTATTGCACTGCTGTCTTTGGGGGCAATGATTCAAATCTGCTGTCTTTGGGGGCAATGATTCAGCCTCCTACACTTGCTCAGCCCACTGTTTTCATTAATGACTAAGTAATGGGATTTTAGATGCTGTACCCTAGTGTACTTTTCTCCACACTCCCTGACACAGGAATATTGATACTGTGTAATACCTGAGCATTGGAAAACTATCAACTAAGTAGCACTATCAAGAAAACAGTGCCTAAAGAAGCAGGCTTTGGCAAGTAGGGCTCAGAGATGGAGCTCATAACTTCATGACAATACTTCCCATAAATTCAGGTAATGTTAATTGTCTCCCCCAAAGCAAGGCCATTAAGCCGCTTACTGCTTCTACCTTAAGAATTTATTTTGATATTTCTTGTTGCCCTACCTTTTCAATAGTCTTTTACTTTTTACCCAGAGGGGATGTAAACACCTCCCTGACAGTCCTTTATTGTATATTTCATCTCTAAGTATAACAAGAGAGGGAAATAAATGACCAAATAGATCCTAATAAGCTCTGCAGTCATCCAAGACAAAAGGCGTTAGAAGACTACAGTAAGTAGAGCTTCATTTTTAAATACAAATCCTAACAAATGGAAAAAAATAAGTAGATCTACATTCCCTACCTAAACAACTGAACTGTTAGTGACTTTGTCACTAACTAGGAGAAGATTTTCTATTTTATTTATTTCCATTGTGCTGAGGTAAGACCATCATAAACATGAAAGAAGGTGTTTCATTCCTTCAACACATTTCTATGAATCTCCTACTATATGCCAGATATATTGTGTGCCAAGCACCGGCTAGTTTAGTTGCTTTCTTTCACCCTCTCTGCCTATAGTTTTTCATGTAAGTTGCAAGTTCAAAACTTTGCAAAGTCCTATGCTTGGCCATTTAAATCTGAACCAAGGTCACATAAGGACAATTTAGTTAGAGTGGGAGAGAAAAGGAAAAAACAAGAAAGCTAACAAGTTACATAAATGTCCTCTGGCAAGCAGGTTCCTTGTTCTGAGGGCTAATGTACTGTAGCAATTCATCAGTCTTTCTAATAGTCTTTTAACTTCTGTCAGAAAGTCTACTGAATGCTAACATTTTAAATGTTTAATATTCTAAAACATATTTTCATTAATCATGCAAATTATCTGGACATCCATATTTTACAATAACCTCTTTTGAGACTAAGAGGCCTAAGAGTGTGTGTATGAGAGCCTGATGTTAGTGAGTGATACTGTAGATGAAGTGTAACTTAGAATTAAAGAATTTTAGATGTGAAAAATTGCTAATATAATTTCAGTATCTATGTGCTGTCATATTTATACACATCTCCCAAAATGCTATTAATGTCAGATATTTCTAATTAGGTAGCAAGCAGACTAAGATATGCACTTCCTTCATTCTGCTTTATCATATGGTTGCTGGATGGATATTAATATTGTTCGGTGGTACATTGTCCCAATAGAAATGACCCTGTGTTTCATAGTAAAGTGGGCAGTGGATTTTGTTATTAGTAAAAGAGAAAAGAAGTGTTAATTGCAGTTAGATTGGCCTGAACTGCAACATGAAAACCTCCATTTATATGCTGCCAGTCACTCCAATTCCAGAAATTCTTAGCTTCTGGGAAAAAGGAGAAGTATGTGTCTGGGCCCCATGAAACAGGTGGATTAAGAATTGAAAGGGTGCAAGACATGAATTTTGATGGAGTTAGTGGAAATTCTTTACCCTTTTCTCTTTCTTTCTCCTCTCCTCTCCTCTCCTCTCCTC
>NW_016814854.1:867201-876164 GCF_001698545.2 Rhinopithecus bieti | reverse complement strand
CTTCTCTTCTCTTCTCTTCTCTTCTCTTCTCTTCTCTTCTCTTTTCTTTTCTTTTTTTCTTATCTTTTCTTTTTTTCTTTCTTTTCCTGAAGCAACTTGATTGCCAGCAAGGCTGATGGCAGGTAGTGAAATAGAAAAAAATGACCTGAGACCACGTACGTGTAGTTATACTGGAGTCACCATGTTCTCACTGCATTCAAGAACATGGCCTAAGTAATTAGGAGACATAGCTGGGTGCGGCGGCTCATGCCTGTAATCCCAGCACTTTGGGAGGCCAAGGCAGGTGGATCACGAGGTCAGGAGTTCAAGACCAGCCTGACCAACATGGTGAAACCCTGTCTCTACTTTAAAAAAAAAGAAAAATACAAAAGTTGGCCAGGCGTGGTGTTGCACACCTGTAATCCCAGTTACTCAGGAGGCTGAGGCAGGAAAATCTCTTGAACCCGGGAGGCTGGGCCAAAGAGCAAGACTCCATCTCAGAAAAAAAAAGGAAGTCATGAGGTCATGAGGGATGGTGGATCACTGTACTAGTCCAGCACCAGCAGGAAACACAATCAAATTAGGAAATACCAGGAAGACTTATTTAAAATGGGACTAACTACAAAGGTGTGGGCAGAGTAGAGGGCAGGGAAACCAATAAGGGCTACGCTGGGAGTGGGAGCTAAGAACTACAGAGCTGTTACTCAATCTAGACCCTAAGAGATGAGGAGAAAGGGCAATTACTAGAATCTCAAGGAGGGAGAATCATGTAAAAGGTCACCTTGAAAGGACTAAAGACCTTTGATTAAGGGAAGCACCAGCACAAGGTGACCTCATAGGGAGAACAAATACCCTGACCTCACTCCTCAGGGAATGAGGGGACTTTCTGCTCACTGAGCCCAACAGGAACCTGAGGGTACAGAACTGGAATGTAGTACGTTATACAGGTGAATATCTCTGAGTGAATATCCAGGCTTCACAAGTGGAGAGTACATTGGAGACGAGAGTCAGAAACATCTCATTTTGGTCTGAATGCTACTTCTTTCATTGTGTGCTACCAAAACTCACAACCACCCTTCCAATGATTTTATATAGTTTTTTTGTTTTTAGTGTGTGTGTGTGTGTGTGTGTCTGTGTGTGTTTTGAGACAGAGTCTCATTGTGTCACCTAGGCTAGAGTGCAGTGGCACAATCTTGGTTCCCTGCAACCTCCTCTTCCCGGGTTCAAACAATTCTCCTGCCTCAGCCTCCCAAGTAGTTGGGAATACAGGTGCTTGCCACCACACCAGCTAATTTTTGTATTTTTAGTAGAGACGGGGTTTCACCGTGTTGGCCAGGCTGGTCTCGAACTCTTGAGCTCAGGTGATCTGCCGGCCTTGGCCTCCCGAAGTGCTGGGATTACAGGAATGAGCCACCATGCCCGGCCGTATAGTTCTTTGTTGTTGTTGTTGTTGTTGTTTAAACCATTTCCTATCTTTTCTTTTCTTTGTCTAAACAAAATTTCTAGCAGCATTGCTGTATCTTCAGTATACCGGCATGAACCACCTTAGCCCCTGAGTAATCAGATATATTTTTTTAAATACACAAATGTGATCCAGACAGTTCATTATTCTCCCTATGTCACTGTTTCAGTGTAACAGTGTGCTTTCAAATGCCTGTAGTTTGCATTGTTAAAGGAGCACTTAAGACTTCACTTTTTTACATTGTTTGCCTTCTAATTGTATTTTTTTCTAGTAAAATATTTAACCATTACTTCCTGAATCATGAGTTCTAAGGTACAATAAAAATCCAAAGGGAAATGTATTTGTTTCCTACAGAGACAGATTTTTTTCCCAGAGCATTTTCAATGACTGCTGCAGAAACGAATGAGTAAAGGTTTCCGGAATGAACAGTTGCAGAAAACCAACTTACTGTCATACAGAAGTCCATGCAGCCCCCGGGTAAAAGTACTTATGTATCTCCTTTTGTTGAGTTCTCTATTTTTTTATGAATATGCATATTGGGGGATAAACTTCCATCTGCTCTCTTTTAGCTGATTCTATCACATTTTTGAGCTTTGCATCATTATGGAGCTTCAGAGAAAGATGATCATTTACATTACATATGGATATAAAGGAGAGAAGGAGTTGATGAATTGCAAACAAGTATAATTTATATGGACACAGTGTGCCAGAAGTGCTTTTCACCCCGTTTTACTCGGCAACTGGAATGATTCCTGCCCATTCACTTGGCCTAGTGCCCAAGAACTCAGAAAGGAAATGATCCTGTTAACCTTACACATCAGGATTCTACTCCTGTCCTATGAGGAAATGCTGCTTTGCACTCAGGCCCATCAGGGACCCCAGAAGGTCAAAAGAAACCACTGAATATACTAATATCATTTTTTTACATTCTTCCCGCATGGTTTCTTAACTTATAATGGACGTCACACAGACCTTCTGATACTCGAACTGTTGGCAATTCAAATGTGAGAAGTTTGCATGATGAAGATAGGGAAGGAGGAGTTGTTCAAAGGCCATATATGTTCCTGGAAGCCTGTCAGCCTCTTTCTGCACTTCGATTTCCCATGGCAGATTATTTGCCTAAATGCTCTTAAGCTTTATAAATAGGTAAATATCTACATTTAGGCTGCCTTCCTAAGGGCTTCTCTGCTGCCTATAGCACAATGAGTTGTGACTCCATAATTTGTCAGAGACCAGGGTCCAAGGTGCACTAATAGCAGTAATAACCCCAAAACTTTTATTTTTTCACTTATTCATTAGGCATTTATTTATAAATCCTTCATTCTTCACAAATGAGTACTCCGGCGGGGCACAGTGGCTCACACCTGTAATCCCAGCACTTTGGGAGGCCAAGTCAGGTGGATTCCCTGAACTCAGGAGTTCAAAACCACCCTGGGCAACATGGTGAAACCCAGTCTCTACTAAAATACAAAAAAGTTAGCCAGGCACGGTGGTGCACACCTGTAATCCAGCTACTCGGGAGGCTGAGGTGGGAGAATCGCTTGAGCCCAGGAGGTGGAGGTTGCAGTGAGCCAAGATCTTGCTGCTGCACTCCAGCTTGGGTGACAGAGTGAGACTCCATCTCAAAACAAAACAAAACAAAACAAACAAAAAAAGACAAATGAGTACTCCTATCACACCCTAGATGTGAGGAATGAAAGCTAAATATAGCGCAGCCTCTTCCTAAGCTGGTTAGGAGTAAACAAAGAAATATTCTTTCATGAAGAAATGGTCATTCATCTGAGAAGTTCTCTTAGGCCAGCTGACTGTCTCTCATTGCTTCTGACAAACACAGTGGTCATAGCTCTGAGACAATTTGCGTCTTAAGAACTTCAAATGCCTGCAAGTCCATGCCTACATCGTGGCAGTCTGTGCACTGCTTCCACTGAATGTCCAGACATCAATGAATAAAAATGACGTCGTGGAAATAATAGCAGTAGTTGTTTTTATGCACATACTACATGCATTGTGCTGTGTGCTTTACACACATTATCTCATTAATGTGACTGGACTGAATGTCCAGACATCAATGAATAAAAATGACGTCGTGGAAATAATAGCAGTAGTTGTTTTTATGCACATACTACATGCATTGTGCTGTGTGCTTTACACACATTATCTCATTATTAATTGACACACATTATTAATTGACAACATTTTGTAGATTTAAGAAAAAAGGACTAAGCTTAGAGGATAAATGACCTGCCCAGAGTCACACAATTTTCAAACCAGATGCTTCAACTCCATGATCTCCTCCAGTCTCTATGTTTAGGTGAACATTGGGTGTGATCAGAGGAATTCGGCAGTTAAGTAGGAGGCCACGTAAAAGGAGTGTTGCTTTTATCTCATTTCCATAGCCAAGAAACCTGGTCAAGTTTAGAAGCTGCTGTTCTTTTATCTACATTTAGTCCCTTTCATTTTGCTCTCAACCTTTACATGATTGTAGCGTGACTTCCCACTTTATGAAAAGAGTACTTGAAGTCTGTATGCAAATTAGTTATTCAAGTTTCTTTGATGGTTGTGGGGAGGATGGAAGTGCATGCGTGTGTGAGGTGATGGAATATCTAAAATTTCTTCATATTATTTTTCTCAGAACTTCTGCTTGTAACGGAAGTTTCTCAATGTGAAATGTCATCAATTTAGCCTCACTCAGGAAGTTGCAAGGCACTTGACTGTAACCTCAGTAAATTGTACGTTTTCTGAAATCCTGATAATCTTTAGCTGCCTGTCATTTTGAAATTTTAAAAGTTATTTTATTTCTGAACTAACTTGCTTGGCACTTTAATTGATTAAAAGAGAAAAGATTATAATAAAATACTTCTGAGTGTAGATATATTCGTGTTTACATTACAACAAGGAGAACTCAGAATTTAAATGATCTAATTTTTGTATTCATCAAAAAATTATTATGAGGATTTTATTTATTTATCTGGAATAAAATTCCTCTAACCATGCATATTGTCACAACATACTTGAATTTGCAAAGATACGGAATCTCTGGGATCAGAGTAACAGTATATTCCAATCTGTGTATATATGAAAGACTCAGTGGGTTCCAATGAGAGAAGCTATGGTACGATTCTCACGCAGTTGTATCATTAAAAAGACCTTTGTTGGCATCGTCTTGGACAGTATACACGTTCCAAGTTTAAATATTACTGAGTGAATAAATAAACAAATGAGACTGGGAATGTCATCAGGGTTCAACCTAGAAACACAAAGCCAGTATCATGATCCTGTAATTATTATAATGTTAATCCTTTAGTCATCTTAAAAGGCTCGGACTCATGTCTCTCACTCAGCCAAAAGCAGCAGAAAGTCCAAGTTCCTCCACTACCTCCCAAACTTGGATGAACTGTTTCTTATCTTTCTGCTCCTCTTTATTCAGCTTTCCATGGCCAAGAGAAAAACCTATCTTCCTTCTGTTGATGTTCACTCCCCCACGTTGAGGGAGCTGAGGCTAGAGCTGCAGGGGATAGTAAGGAGCTGTGGGTAAGGTGAGGACAGCAGCGCTCCCTTAATGTTGAGTATACGTCTGCCATTCTTGTATCCTTTTTAGTGCAGAACTCGGTGATGAGGCCTTCCTCCTGACCACCTGAGCCTCATGGTGTCTCCTCTTTTTAGGAATCCAATCTCTCTTCCTCTGCTTCAATCTCCTCAAGACCTCTGCAGCACTTCCTCTCAAAAGCATTTCCCTACATCCTTGAATGGGTACCAGACCTTCATTTTTAAGTGATTGAAGTTGTAGCTGAGTATGCGTCATGGGCGATTGCCACCATTTTAAAGTCAAGTAGTTTGTTAGTTGCTCCCTAACTTACAGTTTCCTGGCATCTCCATGAAGAAGCTATCCTGTCTTGATCTCCCTGAGGCAGCAGGTTGATTAAAGTTTTAAAATCATGGTTAGTGACTTCTGTGTTTAAGGACCCCCAGAATAATCGATTTGGAGTGGTAGCCATAGCAAGAGTGGGGTCAGAACGGAGGCAGCACCTCGGAAAACTGAAACTGAGACCCCATTTCATGCTGTGAAGGGGGAAGAATAGAGGTGGACAGGCGCGTTAGCCTCACCTGGGCACTGCGCATGCAGTTAAATCTCAGGGATCTGGGAAAATATGCCAGACATTAACAGTGTAATGTCCTCCAGCATTTGAAATAACACTGTGTGTTTCCTGTTTTTTCCTAAGGTATTATGTTTTATTTGTTAAAAAAAAAAAAATAGGTTACATGGGAAGGTACTTACTTAAAGCTCAAATGGATCAATTTAAATAGGAAGATGGAATCTGTTATATGGGAATAATCATCATATTCAATGCCCTCTAGCAAATATTTCCTAAGTGCCCACTGTGTGCCCGGTATTACGTTAGGCACCGGTGATTAAAAAGGCTAAACAAAATAATCTCTGTCACAAGGAGGTCACAGTCTTACGGAAGGGCAATTATCATACAAAGCATAATATGACAAGTGCTATGACCCACAATTTACAAGTGGAATGGAAATACGAAGAAGAGAGCACCAAAGGGAATCATGGAAGGCTTCACAGAGTAAGTGACCTTCAGGATGGAGAAAAGAGGGAGACTTCCTAATGTGGAAAATAGCAGGAGACACTCCAGGCAAAGAAATAGTATATGAAAAGTCACAAAGGGAAGAAAATTGCAAGTCGATTGTTATGACTGGAGTGTAGATTGAGAAGTGTGTGTGTATGGTAGTGGTGGTGAGGGGGTAGTTACAATTCATAAGGTAGATACAAAACAATTGGGGAATACCTTATGCAGTCTGGAAGAAAGTTTGGATATTATACTAAAGACAATGAGAAGCCACCCAAAACTTTCAAGCAGAAAAGTACCTGATTTGATTCATGGGTTAGAAAGATTTATCTGGAGGCTCTGTGGAGGATGGATGAGAAGGTAGGGGGTCAGTTGGAAAGCTACTGCCATATTCCATGCATGAGATCATGAGGATCCAAAGCAAGACAACAACCATGGAAATGGATAGAACGCCATGAATATGAAAGCATTTTTAGAGGTAGAATCCATAGGGCTTGATTACTTATTGAATTTGTATGAGGACATATGTGAGATGAAGCAAGAAATGATTTTCTGCTTTGATGACTGGCTGGATGGTAGTAGCAGTAAAGAGGAGTTGGCAATAAAAAAGCAGAAACAAATTTGTAGAGAAAATCAATGGTTTGGTTATGTGGAATTGAAGTTTCCTGGGGGTATCAAGTGAGTCAGATAAACATCACTGGGGTTCAGGGGACAGATGAAGTTGAAGAGGTTGAGATTATTGCTATGGGATGCACTTATATTACAAAAAGTGAGGGGTGTCTGGGAGGAGATATTTTCTCTGTAGTCCAATATTAAAACCCCCAAGTAACACTACTCTGGAAAATGCAATATGCAAATAGTTCTTTTTATTATTAACATTAGGTTATGTCGAATTTTAAAATATTTACACTTAAAGACAAAATATCTGTAAAATTATTACAATTGATTTCACTAAATCAGAAGTGACAACACATTATCTATACTTTTATACTAGAAAACAAAATAAAGTCAACAAAATATAATTACTGAAACTCCACTGTGGATCAGGATACAATGTGTCCAATATTAACTCACAGTTTCCCAATAAGTGTAAAAATGAATATGGCATTGCTTGGACAACTTGTTTCAACAGTGAATCCTCTAATACTATTTGTTCAATAACATATACAAATGCAAAACTGGCAGGTAGGAAAAAAGGTTACTTTGTTTTTTGCAGATATTGTACTTGTAAAAGAAAGTCAAATGAAGCATATGTCACACATACCAAAGTCTTACATTATGCCTTTCTAATACAGGCAAGTGAAATGTTAACACATAGTATTTAAAATAATAAATATATATTTTATTGACAATAATTTGGAATGTTAGAGATACAAAATGTTATGTACAATTATTCAGATTAAAACATTTAAACCTAGGTTTTATTTACAAATATTTATCTTCCTCTCCTATTTGATGTTTTAACTCAAGAAGAGTTAAAACGGATGCATCTGTAGATATATAGTTGAGAGTGTGTGTTCAGTCACTTGGCTCTGCGATAGTAATCTTATGTACCATGTCAGACAAATTTTCAGACTCCAGATCCTCTTTGCCATTATCTGAATTTCCTGATGAGATATAACAACCAGAGTCCCTTGGGCAGTCATCTAACTGTGACTTATTTAAGGAGATGTCTGAGCTCAAGGATAGGGGCATAGGTTCATTTTCTTGCTCTTGAATAACTGTAAATGGAAAAGAGAGCAGGAGTTAGGTAAAGCAACACAAAATCTTATTTATGTACTCATTCACTTTCAAGTATTATCCTATTTTAACTGTTCTAGCCTTGACTTCATTACAACGGAAAGTTCTGCAAGTAAAAGGTATCTTTGTTTATTTCAAAAGAGAGATTTGCACTCAAATATTCAAGCTACTGTTTTATTAGAAGCCAAAATTTGCCCTTCACTCTTCACTTGCAGTTTCATGGAATTCATGTGCATTTCCTGCATAAGCAAAGATCAATATGGACTCTCATTTTACATTAATAATAAGCTGCCAGAGAAAGCAGATTGTATCCACAGTGTGACTGATGCCTTGTCCAAATACTCCTTAAAGTATCATTACAAAAAGGCACTTATAGTTTAAATGCACAATCCAAGTCAATAGTGATCTTTGTGAACAATTTTAGATTCATGATAATCTGGATTAATTAATAAATTATCACTATGAGTAAGAATGTACAGTAGGACTTCAATTATTTGGAAGTTACCTAATAAAACTTTAAATATCCAGAGTTTTCCCATGTTTGCATGTATCACAAAATAGATATAAGAAACCAGGTTGCTTTTAGAAAGTAAAACACCAAAATTTCCACTGAATCTACCTTATGAATATTTAGTCTTCCATAGCTTTGTCTGTAGTCCTGAATAATAATCATTTATTTTCAGATTGATAATTCTGCATTCTTAAAGCAGTGTTCTATATTCAACAGGCATTATCTTTTAGAAAAAGATGAATATTAAAGATGTAACAAAATATATTTTGGAAGAACCCCTAAGCAGCCTGAAGTTCAAATGTTACTCTTCTCGATTCCTTTAGCGTCAACTTTCTCTCTGTCCACGTGACGCTGAGCTCCTTAGAGAAGAAATAGGTCTCAGGGACTGCCTCTTAGCTGCAGTACCATATCTTCCTCTTTCCCCTTCTAACACTGGGGCTTCACCACAGTAGGTATTTGAATAGCTCCTTGTTGAAAGAGCCAAGCACACATTTAAGGTTGGGAAAAGAACTCTGCCTACAGAGGCTTTGCACTTCATCCCATTCCAGTGAGAATAAAGTAAATCCAAACCTCAAAATCCTTCAAAGAAGGAAAATGTATGATTTTCTTCAATAGGCTATTATAATGCTAATTAATTTATATCTAGGAAATCTACTCTTTATCTTATGTATTATATATATATAAATATATA
>NW_016814854.1:821347-865031 GCF_001698545.2 Rhinopithecus bieti | reverse complement strand
TTTATATATATATATATATATCTTGCTTTAAAATGCGTTTTCTAGTTTCCATATGTTTTGCTAACATTAGTTTGCGATCCACTGTGTGTCTGATTGCCATCAACTTTCATTACAAATGAGAATTGTGCTGTAAGTTACCCTTGTAATAATGAATTAACTTCTCTTTAATACTTATAGAATGGTACTAGTTATGCACCATCCATGGGAGAAATTGAAAAGTGTTACTTAAAATATGTTCTAAGTTCTGTAGTTTCGACGAAGAAGACTGGTTGAGAAAGGCTGGAAGAAAATCATAAAAATTGCTTCTTAGTCTACTCATCTTCAGAATGAGTCATAACAGTTCTTTTAACCTTTTCCTTAGGGCTTGTATTTGCAACAGTGAAACCATATTCATGCCATTCTTCTGAATCTTCACATTTGCCCCACAACTTCATTTAACTATAGATTCAAATATCAGGTATTTGTCTAGTGATATTATAACTAGTTCTAGGTATAAGATGACAATTTTAATATGCACCTATCGTGATTGTTATTTTTAAATTTTAGCTACCATGGAAGCATTTTGTGTTCATTATTCATAACAATCTTTAAGTTTAGGAGGGTTTACTTATTATTCACTAGTCTTTCTGAGTATCAGTCATTCATTCTTCTTTCTAAGCCCCCCCCCCTTTTTTTTTTATGAAAAGGCAGCACTAAAATGGGATCTCATTCTCTGAAGAATTGCTTTCTATCCTGCCTCTGCTTTTCTATCTTATTGCCACTGAAATGAAATGAGCCAGCTCTGTGTTCCATTATCCAAGTGTTTCTAGAAAAGGCCAGAGGAATGAGTCTTTTTGTATGCATTCTGCCACATCAGCAGTGATCATCCTATTTGGAGTGTGAACCTCTTAGTCATAATGATTGTGGGGATAAGGCCACATTTCCCCAGATTATATTTGGGCCAATATTACCTCAGTGCAAAATTAAAAGAACTGATCTACTTTCCTTCACATTGATATCCTAAACAAGATTTGGCATAATGAAAACTGTTTGTTCCAATACTCTGTTCTATTTAGGCTGATTACCAATTGTGGGACTCTCTTCAGGATATGAAACAGAGTCTTTAAGAACTATAATTTCCAAAATTAGTTCTTCGCCTTTAAAAAAAAAAAAAAGTATTTAGCTTGTTATTTCACCCCAGAAGCCTCTGTGCATTCACCTCAATGGGGAACAAAGTAAATAAATTAAAACTGACTTTACCAGAGAATATGTCATTGTGTAATATTAGTAATAAGAATGTGTTTGTTTTATTTCCACATGAGAAATGCTATATCACATTCTCTAAATTCTAGGAATAGTTTTGTTTTAAGCACAGGTCATTTATTGTAGAAACCTTTCATCCGCAATTTTTATGGAAAAAGAAAATAGTTTCTCAGTATGAAAGTTATGCAGCACAGTAATTTACAGAACAGCAGTAATTTGCTAAATGATTTCCTAGCGAAGTGAAAACATGACTGTGCCTCCTCAGATGCTTCCCACCAGGCTTGCAATAATTTCAGGCAGGTGATCAGCTGGAACCCCTCAATTGTAACTATAAAAAGGCAGGTCATTATGTTATATTACGGAGATGAAAGCTATATCGCATTCACTTTTGTATTTGGAGGATCGAGATTTTCCTCTTCTTGTTTCTTTTCATCCTGACACTAATGACAGGGATTGGCGCAAACCTAGGTCTTGTGCTATGGGTGTTTCTTTCCTGCAGAGGAGATGAGTTCATACTAATGCATCCACATTTTCTTTCTAAGTCATTTAGTCCCTTCATGTGGCCATGAAACAGAGTAAAGCTAACTGGTCTACCCAGAAATTGAAACCATAACCTTCATCAGTTTTGTCCCATGGTTCAATCATCTGGGCTAACCAGGCAAGTAACACATTGGAATAAGAAACAGGTTTGCCTACAAAATTATGGACTTCCCATAAGATGTTTCAGGGCATCTTTTTATACTAAAACGTTTCGGATAATACGCTAGGTTTAAAAAAGTATACATAATTCATGCATTCTATTATTAAAATTATATAAAAACATACATATGCATACAATTTACAAACAAACGTGTTCAAATTTGTTAATTTCCCCTCTATTTCTAAGGTCATCCACATTGCTTTTTAATGAAAGAATTAAAATGGTATAATTTTAAATAAAGCCCCCAAATGATTTGTAAATATCTTAAAGGCCGTACATATCTAAATTAGAATACACTGAAGAATTATTAAATAATTTGAAAAAGGGTCTTTCTTATTGCTGCCGGTTGACAGCAGGCATAATAGGAACTCCAGAAAGCTGTATAATTCTGTACTCTATGTAATAAAAATAAAATGATAATATTAAAAAATTATCTAGGAAATATTTTATCATGAAGAGCTAATTTGCATATTAAAATAATTTATTTCCTACCAAAATTGTTACAGAATTGTATAAAGCCCATGAAAAAACATTTTAAGATAGGCATCAATGTTGAAAAAAAAAGGGTGGCATGGTGATGAAAACAGAAGACAGCTAATATAATTATTCACAAAATAATTATATTGGAGTTGTGACATTTAATTAATTAAGAAAGGCAGTCTCAATTATACTAAAAGTGAAGATAGTTTTAAGGAAATAAAACTGGATCCTTATTCTGGGAAAAAATTAATAAAGAAGAGAAATCTGCCCCACCTTTACATTTTAAAAAGTTAAAGATTCAACTTTTAGGAAAACTAATTTTGCTTGACTTTCCCAGATTTCTTTGCCCAAATCATCCCGACTTTGTCTTTACCATTTTGCTTGCCTTAGCTTTGAAGCCTCTCTTTCTTTGGGCCAAGTACTATAAAATTATGCAAACTTGAAGGCATAGGAAAATTCCTGGCTAAAGGAATTTCTCAATAAATAATTTTTTAATAAACACTATGATATTTAGATGAATTAAAGAAAATTAGAACTAAAGAAAAGCAAAACAGGAATTTTGTTAAAATTTAAATGAGAATACCTCTAAGCTCCATCAATCATCATCCTGTTTTTCTCTATCCTGGGGCCATCTCCAAAGAGGGAAAACCCAGGAACACACATCTCAGGATGACTCAAAACCTCAACCTCATGTTTTAACCTCACTGGAGTCACTCAAATGAAAACCCAGCTACTGTTCAGGTAACTATGGCTATATTTATTTGTCCAGAGGCAGCATTATCCATGGAGGAAAATTTAGTGGACAACATGGCATTTCTCTCCACTATTTTTTATTTCATCTAAAGCACATTCTTAAGTTACCTGAACACTTTAATTCTCCTAGTAACAGTGACTATCTGGTGTTCATTTCACTTGAATACTAACTCACCTTTTGGAAACACAACAATAAATGAAAAATAGGATTCCATTCATCGGAAAATAACCCGTTGCTTCTGTTCCCCTGAGGCCATGAGAGGATATGGAGTTGAAATGACTTCCCCTGCTCTTGCCTGTTTTTGGAGCCTAGCTTCTAACGAGATGTGTACCTGGAAATAGATCTTTTTGCTCTCAGCCAGGGCAATCTCCACTTCCACTGTGCTAGGTACTTCAGCAGGGGCAGAGGCATACTCACTCAAGATCATGGTAACTCAGCACCTACCTGGTCAGTCTCATTAGACTGCCCCTCTCCCCAACCACACACCCTATGGAGGCCTTTGGTCCCAGGAAATATTTATCCTCCTCAGTTAAAGTTGTCATATTGTACTGACTATTTTGGTAATGACCAAATAATGTTTATAACTGTCACACATTATTTAATTAGGGGCCTTGGAAGGTCAAGTTCGTATTTCTTACAGGTTAATTAAACCCATTTACTTGATGAAGGAGTTAAGAACACATTACCCCAAAATATGCTGCTCTGGCATATTGACTATTTTGAGTTGAAGACACTTGAAGAAAGCAGGTGCAAGAATATCACTCTGACTTTCCTTTTTTTTTTTCTTTTTTTAAGAGAGAGAGAAATAGGGTCTGGCTAGGTTGCCCAGGCTGGTCTTGAACTCTTGGGCTCAAGCAATCCTTCTGCCTCAGCCTCCCAGAGTTTTGGGATTACAGGCATGAGCCACCATGCCCAGTCTGACTTTCCTTCTGCTACTTAAAGGCAGATGACATTTCCATGTGAAAGCCACTTTCCCTCTACCAGAAGGAAAGTATCGTTCCTATCCTCGGGGACAGGAAGTTGAGGCGGAGGGAAATCTGTACAAACAAGCAATGTTAGACAAGCCCTTATCTTTCTACCACTCCACCCAATTAGCTAGCCTATTTCAAGCTTCTGTAACTTGTCACATTTTCACAACTTGTTACTCTTTTTCTACTTCAGTATACAAGTGTTCAACTCTAACTACATCTTTGGGTCTTCATTTCCTATGACAGCTCCCTTGCCACATGAAATTTGTGTTAAATAAATTTGTGTGATTTTTCTCCTGTTGGTCTGTCTTATGTCAATTTAATTTTCAGCTGTTGTAAAAAGCCTAAGAGGGTAGAGATAAAATTTTGCCTTCCCTATATAGATATGGTAAAAAACTAATCTAATTTCATTATGTCTAAAATTATTACTTTTGACAAAAATAGGATTACTCTACATATTATTGGTCTACAATTTGCTTTCACATTTAACATGTTTTTGAAAAACTTTAATCAGTAAACAGCATGCTATATCATTTTCCTAACATAACACCTTCAAAACTACTTTATTGTTTGGGTATATCTTAATTTATTCAACAGGTTAATTATTGATGGAAGTCCCTATTGTTTTAGTTTTACCCAAAACTACTAGATTTTTAGCTAGTATTTTTATGCGGTTGTATCTTGAATTTAGTAGAACCAATACTTAGAACTGGAATTTCTGGATACAAAAGTGTGCATATTTTAAACTTTGATTGTGTTTTACATTATCACCTTTCGAAAATGTACTTATTTACACTCTTGCACACATGAATGCACACATGCATGCTTAGCATATTCATAAACTAAATCTTGATAACGTACCCGAATACCGATCTGCTTATTACAAATACTTGTATGTGTGAGGTGGGATTGCAGGCAACTTTATCTTTATAATAATAGAAGACTGACTTACTATTTGGGGATCTTTTGACCTCCTCATTCATCATTTACCCATTTTACATGCATTTGTTAACTATCCACTAATGCAAATCACAGGACTAGGGGCTTGGGGAAAGCACATGGTAATAGAAGATTGGGTCTTGTTTGGCCAGGGTAATCATTACAATGCTATGTGTAGTATACAATCACAATGCAATATAAACACAGGTATAGGAGTGCTCTATACATACGGGCATTAGAGAGGAGTGCTCTATATGTGCGGGCATTAGAGAGGTCCTTATGTGACTAAAGTGAAAAATCTGTGAACACTTTTCATTGGAAATTTTCTGGTAGAAAAGTGAGAATCCTTACGCTTTATTTTGTAGTTTTTTTGTGTGATATAGAATACGGCATCCATCATAAATGAAAGTTTAGAAGTAAAATTAAAAAGAAATCTGAAGAAATTAAATTGCATGAGGGCGAACAACTATGACTATAGATATTAAATACATGCAAGTAAAATGCCTGCATGCTTTCTCTACTTTCTGTGGACAGGTAGCATAACTTTTCTTCAAAGCTGTATATTTATTGAATCTAGATGCAAATCATATGGCAAGTGGGTTGGAAACGCCAGGTACACATGTCAGGGGCTAGGGCACCAGGCTATGCTGGCACTCTGTTAGGCCAACTGCTGGACTGCTGCTTGGCATGACTACAAATCTCCCCTGCTGACAGCTCGTGTTCCAGGCTCCTGGCTGTGGCCCGCCATTTGCCCTGCATCGATTTGGGCAGGCAGGCAGGCAGGCAGGAAGGCACAACTGGGGATGCTTGAGCAATGAGGGGCTGCTGTGACCACAGCTGGTATCAAAGTTCTGGCACACAACCCACCCTTTCCCCTTCCTCCTCATTTGGCACTGCAACCAGAGTTTGCAGGTACCTCAAATGCATTTTATATAGATTCTGTAAAGTTTGCTTATTCTGTTACTTTTTTTTTCAATTTTAAATTTAATTATCCCTGTCATCTAGAGCAAACAAGGTATTTCCATCTCCCATTTTCCCCAAGGACAATAGTACACATTCTCATAGACACAATTTTAAGACACATCGAAGTGCTTCTAAGTGTGAAAAATGAGGAACAAGTGCAGAATAAAGAGAAGATGTTTACTATAAACAACAGTAAACCATCTTATTATTCTAAAGAGGCACTTCAGAGTAAGGCAAAGGGGCCTTGAAGATTGTGTTTATGGAACAACAACAACAACACACATACACACACACACACACACTCTCTCTCTCACACATTCTCTGTTCTTTTTTCTATTTGAGAATATGTACTCCCAAAGTAAATGAAACATTTTTAAATTCAGAAGACAAATAGAAAAACTCAAATATGCACAAAATAAACAGATCCTGCTCTCTCGTCCCTTCAAGAGCTGCATCTTACCCCAGTTTTTCTTCTCCTTATAACCTTATCTAGATTCCCAGTTGAGGGAACAGATGACCTAATTCCTCTCAGTTCTAATGCAACACAGGAGCAAGTTGCAAATACCTATGCTGGTCTTGCTGGGACTGCAGAACCCCAGGGTGGTTACCCTCCTCCAGAGGTAATCCTGTGATCAGTGCTAACACCACATGCCAGCCCTTTCATCAGCTTGTTGGAGAAGCATCTTTACTTCCTGCCAAACAGTGACCTAGATACCATCTCACCGGTTAGTATGGTGATCATTAAAAAGTCAGGAAATAACAAATGCTGGAGAGGATGTGGAGAAGTAGGAACGCTTTTACACTCTTAGTGGGAGTGTAAATTACTTCAACCATTGTGGAAGACAGTGTGGCGATTCCTCAGGGATCTAGCACCAGAAATACCATTTGATCCAGCAATTCCATGACTGGGTATATACCCAAAGGATTATAAATTGTTCTACTATAAAGACACATGCACACGTATGTTTATTGCAGCACTGTTCACAATAGCAAATATTTGGTACCAACCCAAATGCCCATGAATGACAGACTGAATAAAGAAAATCTGGCACATATACACCATGGAATACTATGCAGCCATTAAAAAGGAAGAGTTCATGTCCTTTGCAGGGTCATGGATGAAGCTGGAAACCATCATTCTCAGTAAACTAACACAGGAACAGAAAACCAGACACCACATGTTCTCACTCATAAGTGGGAGTTGAACAATGAGAACATATGGACACAAGGAGGGGAACATCACACACCATGGCTTGTCAGGGGCTGGGGGGCTAGGAGAAGGATAGCATTAGGAGAAATACCTAATGTAGATGAAGGGTTGATGGGTGCAGCAAACCATCATGGCATGTGTATACCTGTGTAACAAGCCTCCACGTTCTGCACATGTATCCCAGAACTTAAAGTATAATACAAAAAAAAAAAAAGTATAATCCAGTTTACATTTTCAAGGTCAAAGTGGGTACAATGCTGTCTATCTTGGGCTAAGAAGAGAAAAGGAAAAATGTTTGCTTTAAATCTTAGAAGTCTGTTTTTCTCCCCATGTTTTGTACCCCATCCTCTTGGTCTCTCTAGATATATTCAAGTCTCACATAGGACTTGTCGTCTTTTCTACATTATCTCAAAATTTTAGCTCTTATCCTCATGATATGTGGCCATTTTGCTCAACTTTTATATTGAATGATTAGCAAAGCAGATCCTTTTATGTTCTCAATCTAACAAACAATGAAACAGCAAACTAGGAATTTATTGCGATTCCTCAAACTGACATCATTCAATGATCAAAATAAAATGCATCCATAATATCTTAGAAAATTTACATGCTCTACTCTTAAAAAAAAAAAAAAGCAAACTACTTTTAACCTTTAACGTGACATGCATTTGTTTTTAACTGTCTCAGTTTTATATAACCATATACTCAAGGTCTTTATCATTCAAGGTACAGGAAGGTTGTGCGTTTAATCTTTAGCATGGTTGTAGGAGATATGATTCACAGAGTAGAAAATAGATAAAAATAAGCATGCAGCCAGCATGGTGCCAAATCATCAGAACTCACCATCTTCTCAACAAATGGAAGTCATTCTTTATTTCTTGAGCAAAGCAGTTTCATATAAGATAAATAGCTTTCAGTCAGAATAGCCTAACATGCAATATGCATCTTTTTGACATGTATATTCTAATACTACTCTAAACCATAAGATTAAAATAAGAAAAAATCTCAGGGTAGTGTGTTGACAAGAAGCACTGGTTGAATCTGTATTTTTTTTTTTCCATTTTTCATCTCCCAGAATTTGGCTGTGTGTATGTTTGTACCTTACGGGCTGTCATTAAGTAATCAACTTCTAGTGACCTTCAAGTATCATTTTCTAAAGTTTTATGCAGGGGAATAATTTCTGGGACATGTCCTTTCTATATCAAATATATATCAAATATCAAAAACCATTTAATGCTATGTTTTGTTTTCAGAGACCAGGATATGGCAGAACATGTTTCTAATAGATATAAGAGACTGAATTATAGATTTGTGAGCTTGAAAAAGCCACTTAGCTACTGGATTTTCATCTTCTCATCTTGCAACGGAAGAATTTTGCGTCAGGTGTTTCTTTTTTTTTTAATTACACCAGCTCTATAAATAATTTTACTGTCTATGAATAATTGTTCTTTTGTTAGCATAGAAAGGAGACAGGTGATGAGTGAGGTGGAATGAAAAAATTAAGGGTATGCAAGCCTTTGGCACTGAACCCATCTTCCCTCTGTGGGTCCCTGGGGACACTGGTCATTGCTGAAAGTGCTGCTTGCCCAGGTTCCCAGCCCCTTCTCTCCACAAATCCTGTTGACAGGCAGCCATGGTAGCCTCTTGTCTTTCACTTTCTGATATAGAAAACTGAACTAAAGCCCTTGAGACAATTGGTGAAGTAGCAGAAAACTTCAATTTTCAAATATTCATTGCTTTCCTATTGGCCAATTTGCACATGTGGTGGAGTTTATAGTAGACTCCCTTTGATTAAATCTCCATCTTTGCACTCATCTAGCTGTTTGACTTCTTTGAAATTCATCTCCCAATTTATTCCTCATCTGTAAATTGGGTAAAATACCTAGATGTGTGATATTACGGAAGAAAAGCAATTATTTACAACTGTTCAAAAAATACTCTTCTCCTCCCCGTACTTCATGACCAAATCATTTTGGAGAATATTGGCGATGACACTGGACGTTGTCCATAATAAAACTCTATAGATTCTATTTCTAAGCCAAACATTGTTTAGTGAGGATCCATGTCTTGAAATGACAAGATGTGAAGGAAACTGACTCCTTTACCTGAAAGAACTTACTATATCTGTTTATACTGATCAGTTTTGTCTTGACTTGAAATATTGATTAAATTGGCTACTTTCTGAAGTTTGAACTTTGTCCGCCTCTGTGACCACATCTCCCTCTCTTTTCCGTCTCCCAGCCCCACACTTCAAAGAAAGCATGTAATAACCTAGGCCTGATGATGAAATCAGTCCTGCTGATGTCAAATTAGTTATGTCTGTGAAAGCTCTTGGAAAAGGATGATAAGAATAAAGTAAAAAACAATTTCTTAAAAAGTAAACTACTTTCCACTAGATAAAAAGCCAGTGTATAGGAAACATGTGCTCTGCCTCAATTTTGTGGGATTTATGAGAGACAGTATAGAATAGCCCACAAAAGGACAATCAGGAGGCCTGGTCCCTAAATAACGCTTTCCTCCCTCCTCACTCTCCATTTGGCTGTTACTTGTAGTGTTAGAAAGTATAACATAGCAGCACATACACTGGGTTGTAATCCCAACTCTACACTTCACTAAGGGAGTGTTTTTAGACAAGTTACTTACTGTCTCATTTTCTCATCATAAAAATGAGGGCGGTACTATCTAAGTCAAAGAACTGGGGTAAGTACTCAAGAGAATAATCAGGAAAGACCCTGGCCCAGAGTCTTGCTCAGAGCACACATGTTTTAAAAAATGTAGTTAATAATTTCTAGTATTATTTTTACTGCTGGTTGTGGTGGCTCATGCTTGTAATCCCAGCACTTTGGGAGGCCGAGGTGGGAGGATCACTTGAGGTCAAAAGTTCGAGACCAGGCTGGCCAATATGGTGAAACCCCATCTCCACTAAAAATACAAAAAATTAGCCGGGTGTGGTGGCATGCCTATAATCTCAGCTACTTGGAGGCTGAAGCATGAGAATCGCTTGAACCCTGGAGGCAGAGGTTGTAATGAGCCGAGATCGTGCCACTGCACTCCAACCTGGACAGCGGATTTAGACACCATCTCAAAAACTAATAATATTAATACTAATAATTATTTCTAGTAGTAGTATTTTTTGATAGAGAAGGCTGGATTTGATAATCTAAGTTCCTTTTTATCTTTAAAGTTAGACTTTCCCCATTTGGTTGCTCACAAAGTACTCCTTGCGGAGTTTGGCACACCCTAAGCTCAGTGTTTGGGGACCTGACCAGATTTGGCAGGAAAGGCAATCTGGATGGATAATTATAAAAAATAAAAGTTATTCTATCTTTACAAGCCTGGTTGGTGTAGATAGTATTCTGCAAATCTCCATGATTATTTCATCTTCAGTTAATACTTACAAATACAGAGAACCATCTCATACAATAAAAGTGAGTGCGGAATATTTTTGCAAGCTATTATAACATTTTGAAAGAGTACTATAAACATGTACAAGATGTGACTATGTGGTGATGAAATGAATTTTCCGTGTGGCATGAAGTCTCATTTTTTTTTTTTTTTGAGACGGAGTCTCGCTCTGTCGCCTGGGCTGGAGTGCAGTGGCAGGATCTCAGCTCACTGCAAGCTCCGCCTCCAGGGTTTAAGCCATTCTCCTGCCTCAGCCTCCCGAGTAGCTGGGACTACAGGCACCCGCCACCTCGCCTGGCTAGTTTTTTGTATTTTTTAGTAGAGACGGGGTTTCATCATTATCTTAAAGCCATGCTCTGTGCTGTTTTACAGAAGCCATGTGTGACATTTCTCACTAATGGCTTATGTTGTTACTAAATACTAGTGTCTCCCTCAGTCTTTGGGAATGCAGGCATCCACTTGCATGTAAATTAATACCTTTGCAGAATGGAAATGAGGTACCCAGAAAAGTCCTTTCATTTCTTGAGTCCAATAAGGAAATACGTTCCTTTTCCTAATTATATATTTGACCATAGTTATTGTTTTCAAACTTACATGGAAACACTTATTTTATGGGAAAGCATGCTTTCATGATCTCAGTAAATAAAATGGGGGCTTTGTTTCTCATGATTATACTATTTACACTAAGCTGTGATTATCAGCTGGGGAGAAGAGTAGATGTGCACACTTACTTTCTTCTTCGAGGAAGTTTTCAGCAGCTGATAGTAACCTTCTTCTGTCATCTGGGTTTTCAATATTTAATTCAATGAGGTGACTCTCTTTTATATCCTTTAAATCTTCTAGAGTCTCATAACCATTGAGCAAAAGTGTTGAGGTATATTCCTGTGGGACAAAAAATATAATGCAAATTAGATTCAAATATTTTATTTGTAGTTCTCTTTAGATTATAGAGATGCATATAGGAACCAAAGGTGCCAATACAACTTTCGCTTAACTTCACTTGTATTAGTTTTTGACATATGAACTCCAGGGCTCTTCAATGATTGTGTTGTATAATTCTTGCCTTTTGGAAGGCCAAATGTAAAGAGGAAATAATTACCTTAAGCTATACAATTCCAAATCATGGATCAATTCAATAGTTGGATCATGCATCCCATTTGGAAATTTTTCACTTCTCAACTAACAGAATTGGCAGAACTAGCATTACTTTAAGTCTGTCAATAAAATGCCTCTAGCAGAGTAGCATGCTACAGTAATATTTCAGAATCTACATCTCTTCTTGTTTTCGTGATTGCAAAAGCATCTGCTCTCAAAATGTTCTTGGGGTAGGTTAAAAAATGAGTGTGAAACAGATGTAATTCTGTACAAAAAAGTGGGTGTAGCATTTTGGTTGAAAGGCATTATGTAAACCAAAGGAATTCTAGACTTTCTATTTAATTGAAAACTTTTACTAAGCATAGAAGCACTGTAGTTGGGGCAAGAATTGTTTTCTCAGCATGTGTATTTTGTTCATCATTTGAATCAATATATATTAGTTTAAAATTCGTAAGTTTCTAATTTCAAAGTCTGTATGTTATTTTGAAATTTCTATCCTCTCAAACAAAATAAAAATATTAAATGAAGTTGAGTGCTTTTTCAACTTCCTCAGATTCCTCCCCCATTTTACTTGATCTAATTTCAATATCCTTATTTTAATTACTAAAATAGAATAAGAGGAAGTCTAAAAGTTTTAAGTAATCAGGAAGAACTTATGACTAGCCCTTTTTAACAAAAAAAAAAAAAAAGGAAAAAAAGAAAAAAGAGGAACAATTTTTTTTTTAGAAAAGAATATTCTTAGAACTGAATTAAAAAAAAAAAAAAAAAAAGGATGAAAAGCAAGAAGAGTGACAATTCTTTCTTTAGAAAAGTATATTCTTAGCACTGAATTATAATAAAGAAACACAAATTCCTGTTCTGACATATAACCATTTAACTGCGGGTTCTTGGGGAAGCCATTTCAGTCTCTTAGACCTTGGTTTTCTCACAGGTCACAGAACAAACAAGATGCAGAGGCAAGGCGCTAACCCATACATTCTCATAGGAATATCTCATTTGAGGTGCACCAATAGTAATATAGGAAGGCTTAGATACTGTGTGTACAGACAGGAACATAACTAGATAATTCAGAAAAAAACAATTAAGAAAAGTGTAATTGATTATTGTCTTGATGAATTTTGAAAACTATCAAAGTACTTCTGAGTTAATTTTAGAAATGGATTGCAAAACTGTAAATTGATTGATACTAGATGTATTGTATGTACACACCATTTAACAAGGTAGATATTTCAAAAGATATTTGGTAATATAACAAGAAAATAATAATTGGGTTATAAATACAGACAACACAGTTTCCTTAACACAATCATTATGGGGTTTGATGATCACTGTTTTCCTCAAATTTTTAAAAAAATAATTACATTCAGTTATCTTCTCTCAACTTGATTTTGACCTCTGCTTTGTAGAAAATACATTTCCCTTTTCATTTTTCCTTTCACTTTTTTAGACTTACTTTATTTCTTACATTCTCTTTACCATTCTCATTTAGACATTTTATTAGGGCCTTTTATTCTCCTAGATATTTTTCATTGTTCATTGCATTTTCTCAACGTTCATCTCTATTGTCACTGCTAAATACTATTAAGGTATAGTCCAAGGGATATTAGATCAAGACTTGTCCTTGCATAAAAAAATGTCATAAAAGAGAAATAAGAGATCTAGGAAAACAGGCTTTCCTTTGCTTCTAAGTCTTGTATTTTTAAGCAACGCAACACAAATACTGATCCACTCCCTTCAATTTGTCCACTTACATGCCGCCAAAAGCAAATAGGACATAGATTTGCTCACCTGAAGATGAATCCTCTCTAGGAACTCCTGCAGAGTCTTGGATTTTTCATTGTTACTCCTTCGGTTTGCCTTTATTTTCTTGGGGGCTACTTCCTCTTCTGAGATGACATCCACATAAATGAATTTGAAGTTTCCCACTTTATTGTTCAACATTCCCGTCCACATCCCCATCGGTGTTTTGCAGATAATGTCTATGATGTCTCCTTTCTAAGGACAAAAAAATCCATAAACATTAAGTTTCAGAGAACTATGATGCTATAAAAACTGGTAGAAAGAATGAAATCATAGAAAACTAGGATAATGAAGACATTATGCTAAAGTGGTTCAGATATAACAGAAACAAATCTAAACATTCACTTCTTTCAAAAGTTCAGGCTGGTGGCATGCTGGGTCATGCTTATAATCCCAGCACTTTGGGAGGCCAAGGCGGGAGGATTGCTTGAGGCCAGGAGTTTGAGACTAGCCTGGGTGACAAAGTGAGATCCCATCTCCACAGCTTTTTTTTCTTTTAATTAGCCTGGCATGGTAGCATGTATCTGTAGACTGAGGTGGGAGGAGTTCAAGGCTACAGTGAGCTATAATCATGTCACTGCACTCCAGCCTGGGCAACACAGTGAGATCCCATCTTAAAAAAAATTCAAAGAAGTTATGTACTAGTTACAATGAAGAAAACTTCAACATTCTTGACAAAAAGCTCTCACATAGTTTGATGACATGTTTCTGTTTCTGTTATTGTACCAATTTATCAACTTATAACTGGAGAGCGCAGTGTAATTTACAAAATACTTTTGCCTACTCTAAGTTATTTTTGCTGACAACACAGTTCTTAGATACATAAAGGGAGTATCATCATTATTAATTTAAATATTACAGAAAAAGGAACAGAGATATTAAATGACTTCCGAAGAGCTTGCAGGAAGTTAATGGCAGAACCAGAACTCAAGTCCAAGTTATCTGAACTAAAAAATGATGCTCTTTTTATTTATACTGTCAAAGTAATATATATGTAACAAAGCTCAAGTTATCATTCCTGGAAGTGCTCCCCAGCTGGGGAAGGAGATGAAAGAGAAGTCTGTTACTCTATGTATTTCTAGTGCATCTGAAAAATTTATCTACAGTATGAAATAAACCCATTTCAAGAATTTCATCCATCTAAAATAAAGAAATTTTGCAGAATTCACATAAAAGTACGTGTACACTAAGGATAAATTATGCTACTTAATTCCTTTTAAGGTATTCATGCTCTCCTCTTATTAAGAAGAGACAGCACTTAGATTGAGCTCACAGCAAAGTTTAGATTGAAGTATGAATCATATTAGTATGGACAAATCAATTGGTGTTTTTCTTTACTCACATCTAAGACCATAATTAACTATAGGCTGCCAGTTATTGGCAAGGGTAGAAAACCTCATGGGGATGTGTCTTTGTAAAGAAAATTTATTTCTATGCAAATATGATGTCTATGTTCAAGAGTTATTGTTCCTCTTTTGAGACTTAAAACTTTCTGCCTCAGAGAGGACTTTATAGATTCTAATATTTTAGCCCCTTTTAAGTGTCTACCCTCAAACAAAGCATCAAGCCTGCTACTAAAAATACTTTTTTCTTGCTACTCTGGGAATGTGTGTTCTTCCATCTAAAAAACAAATTTTATTTGTAATGGTGCAATTCACCATGACTGAAATATCTGGTCTACCTTGTGATCATCTGTCTGTTTAGTCTTGTGAACTGTTAGACTAGGTCCTTCTGCCTTTAACAAAAGGGAATCAAATCATAGGCTGGATGGTATCAGCTAGGGAGACTGAGAAGTTCTCCTGAAGCTCTAGAAAGTTGTTAGGCATGGAAACCCTTTACTGCATCCTTCCTATTATCCTTGAAACTTGTAAATTTGAAACTTTATCCTTTACAGGCATATACCTGCACATTCCAGGAAAGCCCACAGGTCATCAAGCAGAGACTCAATTTCATTTTGGTTAAGACCCTTGATGGAAATAATAGTATTTCAATTTTCATGGGTAACTGGGAATTCCTATTGTGTCCTATAAGTGCTCCACCAAAACTCACCTCAGGCAGCAGCAGCAGTGGTACCCTGGCACGGTATTGTAGGGAAGTTGAAAGGTTATCCTGAGTCAAACTGTGTTGTGTTTATTTCCTTCTACTGCTCTCTCCCACAATGGTTACTAGGTTATGGGTATCCTTTCCCCAAGACTTGAACTTAGACATCAGATCATTCCATATACATAACTAAGGAGCTTACTATGGGGAATAGTGCATTTTTTATTCTCCAGTTGAGCTTACTCTGATTTAATAGCATGGAAGGGATCAAGAGAAGGGGTGAAGACTTTAAATGTTAAGTAATAATATAAATACTCCATAATATATCATAATTATTAGTTAACATTGGTTTAGTGTTAACAATATAGAACATTCATACTTTATGTCCTTTGACTTTTAGCACTTTGTGATATTAGAAAGGAATAATTTCACATCTATGAATTCTTTTAGCACAAAACCTTTTGTTTGTGCCATTGTAACCGACCCCTCTCCTTGAGTGTGTGCAGGATTATGAAAATGATGGATTTCACACTCATAATTATGTTACCCTTATATGATAGGAGGGACTTTGCAGATCCAATTAGGGTACTGAATTATTTGATTTTGAATTAACTGAAAGGGAGATTATCTTGGTGGGTCTGACAAATCAGGTAGGATCCCTTAAAATAAAGATTAAAGCCTGAGTGAGCTTTTTCCTGCTCGTCCTGAAAGAGCAAACTGCTGTATTGTAGAGAGGGCTCTGGCTGGTGGAATCTAGAGCCTGAGAATGGCCTCCAGTTGACATCCAGCAAGAAAAGGAGGTCCCTGGTCCTACAACCATAAGGAACTGAATTTTGCCAACAGCCAGTGAACTCAGAAGAGAACCCTGAGCCTCCAGTGAGATCACAGCTTGCTTAGAATTCAACAGAGCCATGCCCACAATTATGACCTATAGAAACTGAGCTAACAATACATTTGTTTTGTTTCATGCCTCTGAGTTTGAGGTAATGTGTTACACAGCAATAGAAAATGAATACAGAGGATAAGAAGAGGGGATTCAGGAGGGAATATCACTGGGAGAAAGGTCTCTGGTTACTCATAGCAACCAACTTTAAAAGTGCTAGACATTTCCAGGGCATCATGGCAGACGGGAGGCAGGACCAGGTTGCAGCTCCAATTCGAGCAGACAGAGGAGTGTGTGGACACTCACATCATGAATTTTTGCTTCAGAACGATTGCAGAAATAAATCAGGAAACCTGGGAGGACTCACAGACCCCCTGAAGGAAGTGGATTCCTCCTTCAGTAAACAGGAGACAACCCAAATACTGTGCTGGTATCCACAGCTGAGAGGCCCACAGACAGTTAACATCACAAGACTCTGTGCAGACAACCCCTAGTACCAGTCTAGAGCCTGGTAGACTTGTTGGGTGGCTAGATGTAGAAGAGAGGTAACAACCATTACAGATCTCTCTCAGGAAGCCTCATCCATAGGAAAAGGGGGAGAGTACTACATCAAGGGAACACCCTGTGGGACAAAAGAATCTGAACAACAGCCTTCAGCCCTAGACCTTCCCTCTGACAGTGCCTACCCAAATGAGAAGGAACCAGAACACCAACTCTGATAACATGACAAAACAAGGTTCTTTAATACCATCAAAAAGTCACACTAGCTCACCAGCAATGGACCCAAACCAAGAAGAAATCCCTGATTGGCCTTAAAAAGAATTCAGGAGGTTAGTTATTAAACTAACCAGAAGGCACCAGAGAAAGGTGAAGCGCAATGTAAGGAAATCCAAAAAATGATACAAGAAGTGAAGGGAGAAATATTCAAGGATAGATAGCATAAATAAAAAACAATCAAAACTTCAGGAAACAATGGACATACTCATAGAAATGCAAAATGTTCTGGAAAGTTCCAGCAATAGAATTGAATAAGTAGAAGAAAGAAATTCAGAGCTCGAAGGCAAGGTCTTTGAATTAATCCAAACCAACAAAGACAAAGAAAAAAGAATAAGAAAATGTGAACAAAGCCTCCAAGAAGTCTGGGATTATATTAAATGACCAAACATAAGAATAATCAGTGTTCCTGAGGAAGAAGAGAAATCTAAAAGTTGGGAAAACATATTTGAAGGAATAATCAAGGAAAACTTCCCTGGTCTTGCTAGAGATCTAGACATCCAAATACAAGAAACACGAAGAGCACCTAGGAAATTCATTGCAAAAGGATTATTGCCTAGGCACATTGTCATCAGATTATCTAAAGTTGAGACAAAGGAAAGAATCTTAAGAGCAATGAGACAAAGGCTCAGGTAACCCATAAAGGAAAACCTATCAGATTAACAGCAGATTTCTCAGCAGAAACCCAACAAACTAGAAGGGATTGGGACCCTATCTTCAGCCTCCTCAAACAAAACAATTATTAGCTAAGAATTTTGTATCCAGTGATATCAAACTTCATATATGAAGGAAAGATACAGTCTTTTTCAGACAAACAAATGTTGAAAGAATTCGTCACTACCAAACCACTAAAAGGAGCTCTAAATCTTCAAACAAATCCCAGAAACACATCAAAACAGAACCTCTCTGCAGCATAAATCTCACAGGACCTATAAAACAAAAGTACAATTTAAAATGCACACCCACACACATAAAATGTATGCAGGCAACAAATAGCATGATGCATGGAATAGTACCTCACATCTCAATACTAACATTGAATTAAATAGCCTAAATTATCCACTTGGAAGTTACAGAATTGCAGAATGGATAAGATTTTACAAACCAACTATCTGCTGCCTTCAAGAGACTCATCTAACACATAAGGACTCACACAAACTTAAGGTTCAGGGGTGGAAAAAGACATTTCATGCAAATGGACACCAAAAGTGAGCAGGAATAGCTATTGTCATATCAGACAAAACAAACTTTAAAGCAACAGAAGTTAAAAAAGACAAAGAGGGACATTATACAATGATAAAAAGGCCTTGTCTAGCAGGAAAATATCACAATCCTAAACATGTATGCACCTAACACTGGAGCTCCCAAATTTGAAAAACAATTACTAATAGGACTAAGAAATGAGATAGACAGCAACATAATAATAGTGGGGGACTTCAATACTCCAATGACAGCACTAGACAGGTGATCAAGACAGAAAGTCAACAAAGAAACAATGGACTTAAATTATACCCTGGAACAAATAGACTTAACAGATATATACAGAACATTCTGTCCAACAACCTCAGAATATACATTGTATTCAACAACATATGGAACTTTCTCTAAGATAGACCATATGATAGGCCATAAAATGAGTCTCAATAAATATAAAACAATTTAAATTTATCAAGCAGTCTTTCAGTCTACAGTGGAATAAAACTGGAAATTAACTCCAAAAAGAACCTTCAAAACCATACAAATACATGATCCTTGGGTGAAAAATGAAATCAAGATGGAAATTAAAAAATTATTTGAACCAAACAACAATAGTGACATGACCTACCAAAACCTATGGGACACAGCAAAGGTGGTGCTAACAGGAAAGCTCATAGCCCTAAACACCTACATCAAAAAGTCTGAAATAGTCCAAACGGACAATCTAAGGTGACACTTCAAGGAAAGAGAGAAACAAGAACAAACCAAACTCAAACACAGCAGAAGAAAGGAAATAACCAAGATCAGAGCAGAACTAAATAAAATTGAAACAAAAACAATACAAAAGATAAATGAAACCAAAAGCTGTTTTTTGAAAAGATAAACAAAATTAATAGACCATTAGTAAGAATTCAAATAAGCTCAATAAGAAATGAAACAGGGGATACTACAACTGACACTACGGAAATACAAAAGATCATTCAAGGTTACTATGAAGACCTTTACATGCATAAACTAGAAAACATGGATAAATTCCTGGAAAGATACAACCCTCCTAGCTTATCAGGAAAAATTAGATACCCAGAACAGACCAATAACAACCAATGACATTGAAATGGCAATTTAAAAATTACTAACAAAAAAAAAGTTGAGGACCAGACCAATTCAGAGCAGAATTCTATCAGACATCCAAAGAAAAATTGGTACCAATCCTATTGACACTACCCCACAAGACAGAGAAAGAGGGAACCCTCCCTACATCATTCTATGAAGCCAGTATCACCCTAATACCAAAACCAGGAAAGAGGATAACCAAAAAGGAAAACTACAGGCCAATATCGCTGATGAGCATAGATGCTAAAAGTCTTAACAAAATACTAGCTAACTGAATTCAGCAACATATCAAAAAGATAATCCACCATGATCAAGTGAGTTTAATACCAGGGATGCTGGGATGGTTTAACATATACACATTAATAAATGTGATACACCACATGAACAGAATTAAAAACAAAAATCACATGACCATCTCAATAGGTGCAGAAAAAGCATTAGACAAAATCCAGCATTTCTTCATGATTAAAACTCTCAGCAAAATAGGCATACAAGCGACATACCTCAATATAATAAAAGCCATCTATGACAAACCCACAGTCAACATAATACTGAATGGTAACAAGGTGAAAGCATTCCTTTTGAGAACCGGAACAAGATAAGGGTGCCCACTCTCACCATTCCTCTTCAACACAGTACTGGAAGTCCTAGCCAGAGCAATCAAAAAAGAGAAGGAAATAAAGGGCATCTAAATCACTAAAGAGGAAGTCAAACTGTCACTGTTTTCTGATGATATGATCATTTACCTAGAAAACCATGAAGACTCTTCCAGGAAGCTCCTAGAACTGATAAAAGAATTCAGCAAAGTTTCTGGATACAAAATTAATGTACACAAATCAGTAGCTCTTTTATACTCCAACAGCAATCAAGCTAAGAATCAAATCAATAATTCAATCCCTTTTACAATAGCTGCAAAAGCAAAACAAAACAAAGCAAAACAAAAAAACAACTTTGGAATATACCTAACTAAGGAGGTGAAAGATCTTCACAAAGAAAACTACAAAGCATGGCTGAAATAAATCAGAGATGGCACAAACAAATGGAAACATGTTCTATGCCCATGGATAGGTAGAATCATTATTGTGAAAAGGACCATACTGCCAAAAGCAATCCACAAATTCAACAGACTTCCCATCAAAATACTACTATTGTTCTTCACAGAATTAGAAAAAACAATTCTAAAATTCATATGGAACTAAAAATGAGACTGCATAGCCAAAGCAAGCTTGAGCAAAAAGAACAAATCTGGAGGCATCACATTACCTAATTTCAAACTATACTATAGGTTATAGTCACCAAAACAGTATGGTACTGCTACAAAAATAGGCACATAGACAAATGGAACAGAAAAGAGAACCCAGAAATAAATCCAAATACTTAACAGCCAACTGACTTTTAAAAGCAAACAAAACATAAAGTGGGGAAAGGACACCCTCTTCAACAAATAGTGCTGGGATAATTGGCTAGCCACATGTAGGAGAATGAAACTGGATCCTCAACTCTCACCTTACACAAAAATCAACTCAAGATGGATTAAGGACTTAAATCTAAGATCCGAAACTATAAAAATTCCAGAAGATAACATTGGGAAAACCTTTCTAGACATTGGCTTAGGCAAGGATTTCATGGCCAAGGACCCAAAAGCAAATGCAATAAAAACAAACATAAATTGCTGAGACTTAATTAAACCAAAGAGCTTTTGCATGGTAAAAGAAACAATCAGCAGAGCAAACAGACAACCCACAGTGTGGGAAAAAATTTTCACAATCTATGCATCCGACAAAGGACTAATATCCAAAATCTACAATGAACTCAAATCAACAAGAAAACAAATAATCCCATCAAAAAGTAGGCTGAGGACATGAATAGACAAGTCTCAAAAGAAGATATACAAATGGCCAACAAACACATGAAAAAATGCTCAACGTTAATAATGATCAGGGAAACGGAAATCAAAACCACAATGTGATACTACCTTACTCCTGCAAGAATGGCCATAATCAAAAAATTTAAAAATTGCAGATGTTAGCGTGGATGTAGTGAAAAGGGAACACTTCTACACTGTTGGTGGGAGTGTAAACTAGTACAACCACTATGGAAAACAGTGTGGAGATTCTTTAAATAACTAAAAGTAGAACTACCATTTGATTCAGCAATCCCACTGCTAGGTATCTACGCAGAGGAAAAGAAGTCATTATACGAAAAAGATACTTGCACACACATGTTTGTGGCAGCACAATTTGCAATTGCAAAAATGTGGAACCAACCCAAATGCCCATCAATCAATGAGTGGATAAAGAAACTGTGGTATAGGCTGGGCGTGATAACTCATGCCTGTAATCCCAGCATTTTGAGAGGCTGAGGTGGGTGGATCGCGAGGTCAAGAGATTGAGACCATCCTGGCCAACATGCTGAAACCCCATCTCTACTAAAAATACAAAAATTAGCTGGGTTGTGGTGGCCTCCAGCTACTCGGGAGGCTGAGGGAGGAGAATTCCTTCAACCCAGGAGGCAGAGGTTGCAGTGAACCAAGATAGCGCCACTGCACTCCAGCCAGGTGACAGAGCAAGACTCCATCAAAAAAGAAAAGAAAAGAAAAGAAAAGAAAAGAAAAGAAAAGAAAACCATGGTGTATAAATATACGATGGAATATTACTCAGCTATAAAAAGGAATGAATTAATAGTATTCGCAGTGACCTAGATGGGACTGGACACTATTATTCTATGTAAAGTAACTTAGGAATGGAAAATCAACATCATATGTTCTCACTCATAAGCAAGAGCTAAGCTATGAAGACAAAAAGGCATAGGAATGACCCAGTGGACTTTGGGGACTTGGGGAAAGGATGAGAAGGTGGTGAGGGATAAAATACTACAAATAGAGTACAGTGTATACTGCTTGGGTGATGGGTGCACCAGAGTCTCACAAATAACCACTAAAGAACTCACTCATGTAACCAAACACCACCTGTTCCCCAATAACCTATGGAAATAAAATAAAATAAAAGTACTGGAATTTCCCGGCCACGTCTGGTTCCCAGGGCCTTTGCTCTGCTGGGCTCTTGCCTGACATTTGCACCTTTTCTCCCTCTCTCTTCATTATTTCTATTCCTGCAAGTATCAGGCAGAGTTGGGCACCTTCAGCAACTGTGAGGCTTTGGTTTTCAGGAAAATGGAGAGAATTCTTTCTTCCCTGATAGACTCTGAACCTGAATCATCTACATAACAACAACTTACACTAATAGCCTGAACAGACTGACACCCCGACTCCACCTCACATATTTTATTCAAATTCTTAGCACTGTAAGTGAGCTTCCACTTCTACTGTTGGGAAGAACGCACTCACACTCTGTTCTCCCACTGCTTATACTTGCTGAAACAGATCATAAAATCAGCATTTGACAAACCATTCAGAAGGGGGGATATGATGTCCTCTCACCTTGATTTTGAGGGAGTCAGTGTCATAGGGACTTGGTGTGAAATCCGTATGCACTCTGGCACGACCGCAGAATGGTCCTGAATAGGGGCCATCGTCATCCAGTCGAAAGCTGTCCCGGTTACTCGTACCATCTGAACAGCTTGTTATGCCACCTGATGAAAGCAGAAGTTCACAGTTGTCATTGAAGACTTGTAACATTCTGGACCATCATCTGGACACAACTAAGTATTGATCGTGCTGGACCACTGGATGCCAGGCTCAGGAGGAGGTTCTAATTGACCCATCCTGGTGTCTCTCTCCCAGTTGCTCTCAGTCAGTGACGTCTGTCCTCTGAGCCATTTCTAACCTTTTTCCTGATGATCTGGCCACTCTCTCCTCTACCACCAACCCAAGTACCCTCTCACTTCATTCCCCATATTCTGATCCAGGACACAGTGTACTAAGTATTGGACACTTGCCAAAAGCATGACATTGCAAAGTTCCCTGCAACTTATCACAAGACTTCTTCCCCAGAGTTCCCACTGTGTACCAAAGGCCATTCTGAGGCAATATTTCTGACATAACAGGTGGCACTTTTGCTTGTTGTATGAGTGTAAGGGAAGGAGAAAGTGTGTCTGAATGTCTGCACCACCATGTGGTTTGAAACTTCTAAACTGGGTCTTTAAAACTGCTCCAAATCCTTGTTGTCTGCTCCTCTTATTTTTGATCTTAAACTTCAGGAAAAAGAGAAAAGAGAGCATTTTGTCACCTCCCTGGAAACAAGAATGGCTCCCAGTGGAAGTAACTCTCCTCCCCCACCCTCATACTCAGTCATCGCTTCATGTCTTCCTTCAGTCTAACCTTTCATCACTCTGTTCAATGAGGGAATAGCCCACGTTTCACTACCATGCATTGTGGAAATAAGGTAAAGCTCCTTCAAGATGTTCCATATTGTATGTGAAGTGATGTAAAACACAGATGAGTTGCATCTAATCACACAAATTTAGTGGTACACGGTAATCGTAAAATGAACCACCATCTCTTCACACCCTGCCTTCCATGGCAACTCCAGACCAGGGCTTTTTACAGTCCATTCTAGTTAATAAAATTCTCCCCACATCCAGCATCACAATATAGAGTTTTAAAACTTCCAGCAGAAATGAATACTAATGAGATCTGAATTTCATACATGCAAAAAAAATTCTTTAAATGTTTCTGTGTTAGCTTTTGTCACAAAATAACTATTCTACAACCAATAGGAAAATAGGAATAAAACTCAGGATATTTGAAACATCTGGTCTTTGCCATACATCTTCAAATAACAGAAGCAGTTGATTTAAAAGGAAATGGAAAATAAACTTTGTAAAAATGTTTAAAAGCCCTGAAAAGATTAGAGAGATGTATAACAGTCTACATATAAAAAGTCATAAGGCACCCTGCAATAGCAATCGTTTCATCCAAATATTGTAGCTGGAAATGTGAGTAAATCCTGAATGATCTCCTTCTTAGAAAAAATATTGATCTTCATTAGAAAATCCTTGTTGGTTACTTATGGATCCCGTTTTGTCACCTAATGGTGATAGTCCTATCATTTATTATTTGCATATTGCTTCACTCTTTACTCGTTCATGCTGGGTTAAGATCTAAAAAGTAAATGTCGGTAAAGTAAATTGATGCAAATGTGCTACATTTTTCAGAGTACTTCAGAAAAAATGGAAAGTGGTGGGGGGAGAAAGAAAGATGGGGACACAGGGAAGAGGGAGGGAGAAAGAAAGAGAGAACAGAACAGAAAATAAATTTCATTTATCTGAATACTTAAAGTCATTTTTAAATATTTTGGCTCAAGATAAAGCTGGCTCCCTCCAACAAGGATTTTTATTTTAAAGATGCATATTTAATCTCCTAATATGACTTTTTTGAGGCATATCCCCAAGAGCCTCGTTGACTACAGTGTTAAAAGTTTTAACACAGTATATAACTGTGTCAAATATATTATGTATTATTTAAACACTAGCAACTCTATATAGATTTAATATATCTTACATCTTACATTTTTACCATTTCTTTATCAAGTAGCTGGAACCTTGTTGCTAATATAACTTGTTGTTTTTTAATTGATTTAACCCGGACCTCACACCCAGGATCTTGTCCCTGATTCATCAGCCTTACTTGATGAGCTCTGTCCACTGTAGAGACTATCCATGGAGTCACTGGCTTTGAGGGACACCTTCTCTGTGTGGGTCCCAATCACAGGGTCACTGTTTCTATATGGGTGGGCATTCTCTCCATCTTCCTCATCCTTCAGAAAACATATCAGAGGTTAGGTACAGAGAGAAGATTTCCACGGAGATGTTCATTGTGTACATTGAGTTAATAGGCAAGACATATTTTAGCAATAAAATACTTAAGGACACATAAGGATAAAATATGAAAGTAGTTAATCTTCATTTCAATTTCTAGCAAAACCTTTTACAATACACTTGGAAAAATTATTCAGATGACACATTCTTTTTGTAGAATTCAGTTGAAATTATAATGGCTCATTTTCACAAACTAGGATGAATATCATATCAATATTATTTAATCAAAAGTGTTAGATTTATTGACATCTATGGTTTATCTTTTAAAGCACTTTGACTTCTTCATGTTGTCCTTATCCTTTATTTAACACCATTACTAATCCATTGAGATCTGATCCTACAAGCTTAAACTCTGCATAGTTGTTTCATGTCAGTTATTTGCACCCTACCAGATCACTAGATATGAATAAAACATGTACATTTTGCAATTCTAAAGCAAAGCTTATCTAAGAAGCTTTACAAATCTAATACCGTGCTTGCCACCTAGTCAAGTGAGAAGCAAATCTTGCATAAAATTAGAAAAGACAGACAATTTCAAAACAAATTATATTTTCTTGAAAACATCTCCAATGTTTTCCATATTTCAATAGTTTGGATTAAACCTATGAATTTCTTAATATTCATCAGAATGTAATTCAACATTCTTTATTTGTGAGCATTTCTAAACATTGATAAAACTTCAGAATATACATATGATATACACTCAGTTTGATTCTCCACTTTTATCCATTTCTTTATTCATTCAGTCATTCAACACAATTTTATGGAACACCTCCTAGGTACTGGGCAATGTTCTGGGAACCAGGGATTTTCATGGTAAACAAGATAACAGAGTGCTTGCTATAATGAAGGATGTTCTATTGTGTTAGCTGTGTGTGTGTGTTGTGTGCGTGCGTGTGTGTGTGTCTGTGTAGAGTATTTGGGGAGGTGTGTATAAACACAATAAGACAATTTCAGAGAATAGTAAGTGTTATGAAAGACATAAAACCGGGTGATGTGAGATAATTTGTTGTTGAGGTTAGGGTTACAGGTTGGCTGATTTAAATGGAGTATCCTACAAAGACCTCTGCCATACAGTAACATATGCCCTGAATTATTGACCTAAATGATAAGAAAATGTAACTTATGTGAAGCTTTGGAGACAGTTTTCCAAGCAAAAGGAACAGCAAGAGCAAAATAATTGAACTCAGAATTATCCTGGGTTGTGCAGGGGAAAACAGCAAGGCTAATGTAGTGAGACAAAGGAGAATACTAGAGTGTGAGTTTAGGGAAGCAGACAGGAGCCACATCAAGAAAAGCTTCATAGACCATGTGTGGTGGCCATGGAAATGTGCCACTTAGATCTCTTGCTGTGGGACTCTTCTTTACTGACAGCCCCAGGACTACCCCTCTGTATCCATCACTCCCCCTCTGTATCCATCACTCCGTGGGCACTAAAGCCATGCTCCCTGTTAGTAACTGAAAAAGCAGGGGTATTGTTTGAATTCTAGTGGAATGTAGGGTTCCTGTAACGGAAAACTTTAGTATAAGAATCCCCCATCAATCTGACCAAAGCTTTCTCAGAATTCTGTTGAAGTATGAGACTCTCTCTACCTGATTCTTCTTCCTTTTCCTTATCCTTTTATAGATGTCAGGTTTGCATTGCAGTCTAAAGGCTTTCTCTTAAGCCTTCCTAGCATTTCTTCCCATAAATCTGTCTGTGGTGTTTCTACTTCTTTCTTGGGATCTGCTTCTCAGAGGACTAGAATGAACACAGCATGTAAAGGGGTGCACTATGAAGACACTGAAATTTTAACCATGACCTGATTTCCACTTGTCAGAGATATTTCCGGCTTTCATATGGAGAGTAAATTATATGGGGGAAAGAATAAAAAGAATGGAAAGCAGTTAGGGGATTATTGTAATAATCCAGGAAAGAAAGGTTGGTGACTTAGTCTAAAGCAGGAATGCTTTACATGGAGAAATTAGGGAGTTTATATATACTTGGTAATACAATTCAGAGAATTTACTGATGAATTAGTGTGCAAAGTGAGAAAAAGAAGGAATTTAGGGTGATTCTTAGATTTTCTTTTCTTTTTTCCTCTTTTTTATATTTTTGCTTTTATTTATTTTGAGAATCAGTGTTGTCTGCTGCCACTGCTGTCTGAATACAGGATGAGAAAACCATTTTTTTTGTAAAAGTGTAGAGAATCAATATATTAGCTTTGGATATATTAGGTTTTGGATGTCTACTGGACAGCTAAAAGAGGATATCAAAGAAACGATTGTATTAATATGGCAGATAAGTGAAGACGTCATAGCTAGAGATACAGTCATGAAAAACGAAGTCATGAGAGCAGATGAGCTGACTTAAGGGGGGAGTGTAGATTCAGTGGCGCATCCAGGAACAAGCCTCAGGAAGATCAAATATTTCGAGGGATGAGAAAGAAAGCAGAGTCAAGAAAGCAAGCTATGAGGAAGAAGAAATGTCAGAAGCACGCCCAGTCAAAAACAAGAGAAGTGGATGTTTTATATGTAAGGAAATCAGCACTTGAGTCAAATACAGTTGAAAAGTAGTAAGGAGAAAGAAAAGTGACCATTGGACTTGGCAACACAGAGGTCACAACTGATGGTGACAGCTATTTTAATGGAGTACTGGGGACAAGCCCTATTGAAGTGGCTTGAAAAAGAGAATGGACATATTACATAAAAATCAATAACGCAGAATTGAGAGCCCATAAGTAAACCTGCTTATTTATGATCCATATATTTATGACAATATATTTGTGGTCAACTGATGTTAACAAGAGTGCCAAGACAATCAAATAGGGAAAGAATAGTCTTTTCAACAAATACTGTTAGGACAACTGTATATCTACATGCAAAAGAATGAAGGTGGACTCTTCCTATATACTGCACAGTAAAATTATCTTGAAATAAATCATACACCAAAATTTAAGAGATTATTGACCTCTTAGAAGAAAACATAGGAATAAATCTTCATTACATTAAGTTAGACAATGGTTTCTTATATATGTTAACCAAAAGCACGAGTGACCAAAAAAAGATAATTGGACTACAATAAAATTAGAAACATTTGTGCTACAAACAATACCATCAAGAAAATAAAAACACAGTCCACAGAATTGGAGAAAATGTTATATTGCAAGTCATATATCTGATAATATCTTGCATCTGGAATATATAAAAAACATTTAAAACTCAACAATAAAAAGATAAATAACCCAATTAAAAATGAACAATGGATTCGAAAACACTTCTCCACAAAGATAGATAAATGGCTAAAAAGCACATGAAAAGATTCTCGACATTGTTAGTCATCAGGGAAATGTAAAGTACAACCAAATGTGAATCAAAATCACAATGAGATTCCACCTCACATCCACTAGGATGCCTAGTACTAAAAAGACAGACAATAACAAGTGTTGGCAACGATGTAGAGAAATTGAAACCCTCATACATTGCTGGTGGGAATGTAAAATGATGCAGCTGCTTAAAAAACAATTTGCCAGTTTCTCTACTAGACATGGAGTTACCATATATCCAAGAGAAATGAAAAAATATTTCTGCACAGAAAATTGAACAGAAGTATCTGTAGCAGTGTTATTCATAATAGCCAAAAAGTGAAAGCAACCCAAGTGATCACTAAGTGATAAATGGATAAATTAAATGTGGTCCATCTATAAAAGGAGAAATATTATTTGGCAATAAAAAGGAATGAAGTAAGTACTGGCACTTGCTACAAAAATAATGACACGTTGTTCTTCACATTGCTCTTCACATCATGTTCTAGATGCATGATTTTTTTTTTTTTTTTTTTTTTTTTTTTTTTTTTTTTTTTTTTTTGAGACACAGTCTTGCCCTGTTGCCAGGCTGGGGTGCAGTGGTGCAATCTCGGCTCACTGCAACCTCTGCCTCTGGGTTCAAGTGATTCTCCTTCCTCAGCCTCCCAAGTAGCTATGACTACAGGCATGCACCACCATGCCCAGCTAATTTTTGTATTTTCGGTAGCAACGGGGTTTCACCATGTTGGCCAGGCTTGTTTTGAACTCCTGACCTCAGGTGATCTTCCCGCCTCAGCCTCCCAAAGTGCTGGGATTACAGGTGTGAGCCACCGCACCCGGCCAATGTATGATCTTTCTGAGTGTCAGTTTCTTCTTTTAAAATGAAAGGAATACTTCCTTCCACCCAACTTCTGGGCGTAATGACTGAGGAAGAAAACAAATGCTTAAGTACTTCATAAAGTACCAAGCACTTCTATAGTCTAGCTGAATAGTTTAAGAAAGTTTTAGTAGAAAAATACAAATGATTATCAGAGAATATTTACCTTTTCCTCAGAAAGGGCTTTGATGTACTTTTTACCAACTTTTTTCTTCATTGTCCATGAAATAGCTCTCATTTTTTTACCCAAACCTCCTCCATTATTTGAAGTTTTACTTGGTTCTCCACTTTCATTTGTGGGATCTCCTTCATGTACCTAGTTTAGAATTGTTTACAAAAGACAAAATAATAAAGCAATAAAAAACATTGATCTGAAATCATTGTTACAGAGAACATTCTGAGTTTGTGGACTTCGCATACATTCTGTGCAGCAGCCTCCAAAATTTCTAAAAATCTGGACATAACCCATATTTTTAAAGTTGTCCAGGCCTGGTTGCTTGAGTTACAAACTCAGAAAGTAAAACTTGTGATGTTAAAGGACTTGAGCCTCACATCTGCAACTCTTTTAGAGAATTTCGGCTATTTTTAAAATAGCTGTATTGACCAATCATTTTATTGCCTCTTCTTGAGATGAACAAATAAGATTATATACTAGGTATAAGGAGTTCTTACGTCTACCTAGGTGAAAAATATTTTATTGGAAGCTTTAGATAGACTGTAGCATCTATTCATGTTGAGTAAGCCTTAAAATACCCTCTTGCTTCTCATAGAAATTGAGATGATTGTGGTTAAAGAAGTTTTCGTGTTAATTAAATCCACTGAGAAATGTGAGATTTTGTTTTCATCTTAGCGTGCACATTTCCTATATTCTCAAGCAATAGTAAATATGAACTAGTTCCAGCCATTAGTACAGAAATCTTCATGTAATTCACATGCTAGATTAATCAAACATCTTATTTGGTTAGACTGCTTTGGTCTTTGCTTAGGAATGCTGTTAAACCAATGACTCAGAATAAAACACCCTGTTCACAGCCACAAGACTCTATTTATCATAACATAAAATAATGTTCTGCCAATATCATTAATATATTATGTGATATATATTACATTATATAGAATCTATATGAAATAAAGTATCCTCACCACCCACCTTGCCCCTCGCTACTTCTGAAGTCTCCCTTGCTCACCAGAGCAGTGGTTCTCAAAATATGATCCCTGGACCAGCAGCATCAACATCACTTGGGAGCAGTTTGTGCTTTAGCAAGCTCTTTGAGTGATTCTGATACTCACTAAAGTTTGAAAACAACTGTAATAAAGTATTGCCATGCTAGCCCCCTTGCAGTTTCTCTATCAGGTTCTCACCAACTTTGTATTTGCTTTCGCCATTGGCTTCCCCTAAATATCCAAGAATTTCTTCCTTCAGTCATCCAGGTATCTACTCACATGGCATATAATAGGAGAGCAATTTTCTGATTGATCACCCTCCACACTTCCATACGTCCTGTTTATTGGCCCTGATTAATGATTCTTCTAAGCAGTTAACATTACCCGATAATATGTTTGTTCATTTGATTATTGTCTGCATCTCCCACTATGATGCATGTTCCATGAGACTTGAGACTTGATCTGTTTTCTTTGAGTGTCTAGAGTACTTCCAGGCACATAGCTATCACTTGATATTATTTCAGTAAATGAAACTTCTCATGTAGAACATTGCAGATTTTTTTTTCTTGGAGGATATGTTTGGGTTACAAGTCCTAAAATACCTTATATTTGCAAGAAAGGAAACTTGAAGGACATCTAGTTTAACACTGTCCACCATTCCCGTTAGGTGGACAGGTAGTTATTCACTGAATATAAAAAATAATGGGAAACTTCCCTTTAGTGAACTTGAATATTTTAATACAAAAGTTTAACCACATAGTTAACATCATTATTAATCAATATTATATTTTGCTTCGTATCTTACCCCAAACTGCCTATGATAAATATGAATGGACAGCCAATTTAAACCCTCATTGCACTTTATTAATTTCTACATTCAAGATTATAAAGGCAAAGATTCTTTGCTTAATTCAAAAACCCTGAATAAAATATAATTTGGAAGCACTTTAAAACTTTAGAGTTAGCCTTTTCTTCTCTCTACTTAAATCTTCTCTGTCTTCATTGTAAATTGATTTTTCTAACATAAATAAGAAATATATTATTTAATTACTACTTGTGTTACCCTACAATTTCTAAGCTTCAGAAAGATGTACTATGAATATTTTCAGGTTTTTCCAGCATTATTTACAGAAGCTACAAAGAAACTACGTTTATGTCTTTTGAATGTTCACATTTTTCTATGCCTTTCTGCATAGACTGAATTAAATTTCTGTTTAAATATTACTTATGGTTTTGTTGTTGTCTTTTTAAGGTTTGTCTTCCCCTATAAGCTCCAGGCATGAAGGATTTTATTGTGTTATTGCAACAGTACTTCCTGAGTGTCTAGGGGAAAACCTGTCATAGAGTAGGTATTTTTTGAATGAATGCTGGATTTTTGAAAAATATGCACACTATTTTATTAGGTTCACTAAATTCTTTCACAAATTACTAGGCCATCATTATCAACCAATGAACCTGAATGAACATGAACTATCTTGTATAGGTTAATACCAGAATTATAAACTAAACAGCAGTAGAATATATGTATGATTGTGGAGAATTAAAAATTTATATAAGATGCCAACTGAAAATAAAATTATATACAGTTTCTCTCTCTTTCCATATATATATACACATCCACACAAACACATGTATGTGGCTAGAGATTTATATGTATATATTACATTTATTACTTACAATTATGTAAATGTTGATTGACTATATAATTAGGTACAAGTTTACTCATAATTGTGAATATATACATAATAAATTAATAAAAGGGATCATTATTAAAATTAAAATATTTTAAAATATTGCAGATAAATACATTTGAAAATAAGCATAAGATCTAAAACCTATTGATCTAAAAGAATATATTTCCTGTGAGGTTGCTGAATCAGGTTCAATGGTAAACAGTATTTTCAGTTTTCTTAGTAGACACCCCTTCTCTCTACTATTTTATTAGTTGCTGTTGTACCTGTCATTAATCACTTAGCAAATGTGGCCCCTACTTTATGAGACAATACGGCAAACTTTGGAGTCAGAGAAGAGGTTGAGTTCTGCCTTTGTCATTTATTCACTCTGTAACTTAGATGTAATTTTATTTGATGAAGCAAGCATATTTCTGCAATGGCAAAATAGATATAATAATAGTTCCTATGTTATAGGTAGGTAAATTGTTATAAAGTTAGCATTGTGCTTATTTCATCGTGAGTGCTCAATTAAATGTACATATTATTGAAATTATTATTATGTAAACTTAATTCTATGGGAAGTTTTTCTTAAGCTACAATTAAAATGTCCGTAGTTTACAAATGTGTAAGTAGCGCTCACCAATGGGATGTTTCAGTGTACACTGAAGTGTGAGAGTCCAGTTGAGCAGCCGTATGCTCTCCTTAACAAATGTACAGTCGGGCCGCTTAATCTTGTTCTAATTTAAAGCAATTACAACTGACATAAACTTATACATATATCTATCAAATAATGTGTATAAACACAGTGTGTGTGTGTGTGTGTGTGTGTGTGTGTACATATATGTATACATACATTGTTTTATAGTAGAAATACTCAGGAAATTTGGAATTGTCAGTGTCACTTTGAATTCTATCTTTTCGGGTTCATGTTTTGCTTTCCCAAACATCTGTTAGGCTTCTTAAAATAGGATTTTACTTTCAATGCCCAGCATGGTACTGGGTACTGATAGAGACAGAAAACAGACAAGAGTCCTTTGCGAAACCTCGCCTTCAAGCCTGAAACAGCGTGAGGGCTGAAACACCAGATTGCTGATCCTGGATGAAGCTCACCCTTTCCCCACTGATTCTTAATAATGCCCACCTGTGCACTGGGGGAAACTGGTGGAGCTATGGGAAGTTGACGTGGTTTGCTGCCGGGGAGAGCCTGGCCTCTTTTGTTGCTAAGTGGTGACCTGGGATTCAATCTGTAAGGTAGGGGCCTGCTAGCAGGACTCTCGCTTTGCTGGGAGTTCCTCTTTTTTTTTTTTTTTTTTTTTTTTTTCCCTTTTCACGCAATAAACCCTGCCTTACTCACCCTACAGTGTGCCTAAATTTTCCTGGTCGCGTGACAAAAACCCATTGCTTTCTACAACAGTACTAAATAATGGTTTGTTCACTTATCACAAAAATACATGCAAGGCTATAATTTTAAAATGTATTTATTTTCTTATTTTACTTTGCAAAAGTGACATTGTCTTCATAATATTTCATAATGTGTTTGCATAACATTCATAAAAATGGAATAAACTACCAACCTCAGTTGAATCATCTGGTTTTGATAAAGAATTATTCCGAAAACGATCGAAATTCCCAAAACTGCTGCTTCGCTATAAAATAGAAAAGAAAAAGGAAACTTAGAACTTGTTATTTTCACTGCCAAACTGATAAATATATTAGATTATAGTTTAATAAGCACCATCTCTTGCAAATACAGCCTTTAAGAAGCTCTTCTCTCTGGAATATCCAAAGGCTGTGAAGATATACCTATTAACATTTTTATATTTACAGTTGCTAAAACGTCTTCCTATGTTTTATGTTACAGTGTTAAGTAAGCACCTCAGAGAAAATCTTGGTTAAATTATTTTAAATTTTTGATGTTGATTTTGTTCTTTGAAGCGGCAGCTGAAGAATCCGTGAATTCTAAAGCTTCTTGAAATGAGCTAACCACAAACTTAACAGCATGTAGTACTAACCAACTAACCAATAAACAAATAACAACAACAAAACACACAAACAAAAAGCAAGCATCTGAGTAGATCCATCATTATGCCTCACAAAGATCAAGTTTGTTCACACACTGGGGCCTATGGGGTGGAGGGCGGGGAGAGGGAGTGCATCAGGAAAAATAGCTAATGCATGATGGGCTTAATACCTAGGTGATGGGTTGACAGGTGCAGCAAACCACCATGGCACATGTTTACTTATGTAACAAACCTGTACATCCTGCACATGTACCCCGAAACTTAAAATAAAAATGAAAATAAAAGATCAAGTTTATTAAAAAAAAAAAAAGAACATAAGTGCATTTTCTATTACCAACTCTTGATCATTTGAAATTCTCTGCTGGATATCAGAAAAAGAAGGCACACACATAGACTTATTAACAAATTGAACGCAGCATTTAGGTATGCACAGTCCAAGGCTGGGAGTAAAACGGAATTTTTCCACATTTAACATAGAATTACAATGAGACCTCTGGGTCCATTTCATTCACTGTTTTGAGAAAAAGCTCAGTATGTTAATAGAAGATGTTGCCTTGAATACCTTTTGCTTACAAAGCTGAATTTTTATTATGCGACTCATTGTAGGCAGGTAATTATAAATAATTTCTGATAGTTGACAAAATAAATGAATCCCTTAAACACATTTTAGAATTCTTTAGAGTCATTGAGTCAAAAAATTGATATTTTCTCACTATCTAATTCTATGCATTGTTTGGGATGGTGGATATCTGATGCTGTGTTCTTTGTGTACTCATAAACCCCAAGAATATTTTCTTTCTAAAGGACTTTATCTTATTTCAAGCTTATCATATTTTAAAATAAACTGGTGGTACTGACATATAATCTGGTAATTTAGAAAATTAATAATGGGAGTCAGTAATCTATAAAGCCTTATACAACAAGGCCTCACTTAATGCTGTTGATAGGATCTCGGAAATTGCTACCTTAAGCAAAACCAGGTGTAATAAAATCCTCTTTACCATAGGCTGCTTGAAATAACAAGTTCAAATAACAAGTTCCTATGATCCATTTCTCGTCAGAAAAACATTATCAAATTTCTAAATAAAGAGCCAAACACTTCTAATGGTAAACACTGAAACAAATGCAATCCATACATACATTTAAGAAAAATTAATTTAAGACATTAACATAATTATTTACCCAGTTACTCCAGCTCAGGGTTGCTGTGAGTGGCCAGAGCCTATCCCCACAACTCGGGACACAAGGCAGGAACCAGCCCTGGACAGAGTGCTGTTCCCTCGCAGGGCACGCTGAAGCCCACATCCACAATCACTCATTGTGGAACAACTTGGACACGCCAATTGACCTGACATTCACTTCTTTGGGATGTGGGAGAAAACCCATATAGAAATGAGAAGATTGTGCAAACCCTGCAGTGACAGTGACCCTGGTCAGGAACTGACTTTTTTACTCCATCAATGTTATTATAACAAAATGATGTTGGAGAAAACGATGTTATTGGAGGACCTGATATGTTGTCCTTTCAGAAATCACAGCCCGTTTCAGTAAAAGGCAGCTTCAAGGGCTCCTAGTCCCTGGAAGCTCTCATGCCTCCCTACCAGCTATCTTTAAAAATTTTTGTTTCCCTTTTAAATGAACTGAAATAAAAAGATCCTGACGTGTGACAAGGGGTTAGCTTGATAGACGGTGTGATACAGAATATTGCCCCAAGGATGGTAGCTGTGTTAGACACAATTAACGCCTTTTGCTGACTGGCCACCCCCACTGAGCAGGCCCTTCAGCCTGTGGTGAGAGGAGCAGAAGTGAAGGCTGAAACTGAGAACCACACTGGAAAATACAAAGTCTTCTTATGTAGTACTTACTAGCCTAGAGTGGCTTCTCAGAATATTAATCACTCCAACTTGCCTAGTAGGTGTTTCCATCTGGCCGCCATTGCTCAGCAATCACAGAAAGGAATTGAGCATATTGTTGTCCAGCTTATAAACAATCTGAACACATGGAAATCTATTACTCTTTTTGATACTTAAAACCATTCTATGGCCGATTGGAGTCCATGCCCAAGGCAATTTTGTAGCCTACATATAGCCTGTTAAATATTAATGAGAGTTAGGGTATGATTTCCACAACTGGATAATGGGTCCTGTTGCACAGGAGGGCACAGAATAGACTCGCTTTAGCATTTTGCTACACTATCTTCTTCCATTAAGTAATCAATAGCCACCACCTTTTAAAATTAATTCTCCCCTCGTTATATCAATAAAGAAAAGCAGATTTAGGAGTCGTGGTTTAAGAAGAACACAGGACTATTACCCTGGGTTTTGTCAGTCATCTCATTGCTAATTACTCAATGGCTTTATGCCATCAGAGTGTATCAATCCATTTTAAGACACCCTTAAGAAAAAAATCTAAATATTTAAAAGAACATTTACATTTGTTCACGATTCTCTAGTTTAAAAGTTAGTAACTAACTTTCTCAGATGGTATTATAATGTATAGATTATGGTTTATGACAAAAAAGGACTAACGTCTACTATGAGGTCTGGACAATGAACACATTTATAACTTCTGTTCTGGTCAAGTTTTATGATAACAAGGTGAATTATATGGAAACAAAGCTTGCTTCCTAAATAATAGTACTTAATAAATGAGAATGTGTTTGAATGTTGGTAATGTTGCATTATATAATTGTAATGTATTAGACTTAGTAAATGTTATCAAGTTCTTATCAAGACAGAGTTATTATATAAACAAATAGCTGTCAAAAAGAAGAGGAGCTTAAATAAAAATGCTATATATATTTTAGATAATTCTTTGTGTCTGCTGACTTTGTATCATATTTACTCATTATACTCTACATAAACGTTTCCAGTCTTTCCTTATGCAATTAGAAGTGCATTTGTAAAATGACACAATACCTATACAGGGAAATTTGGCAATATCAAGCAAAATTACATATACATTTGCCCTCTGTCCCAAGAATTCCATTTCTAGATGTCTTTACCAGCAATACATTTGGATATGAATTGTTTACATTTCCACATTCACTGTAGCACTTTCATATTATCAAAAAGCTGTAAAGCCTAATGTTCATCAGGAAGATATTGATTGACTAATATATGGTACATCCACACAATGCAAAGGTATGAAGCTGTAAAAAATTAAATACATGTTTTTATGTGCAACAGAACAACCTACAGGATACAGTGTAAGTTGAAAAAGTAAAATGGAGAAGAGTGCAATATGTTTAAATACATCTAACATCAAAATTCATGAGTTCATAAGGATACTAAAAAGAAAAATTCATCAGTTACATTGGGAAATGTTAAAATTATATTCTGAAAACTAATAAAGGGACAACTTAGGCATTTAATCTGCCTTTCCTGTATGAAACCTATTTCATCAACCAAATAGTTCATCCACTAAATAGTTGATGAGGGGAAATTGTTCTATATATGTTCATACTTCAGCTAATCAATTAAAAGTGATGAAATAATAAAATTACCACTTTGTAAACCCCTAATGCAATGTTGGATCCAGCCAATGATCATCAATGGTCACTAAAATCACACAAAAGGAGATAACCAGAGTATGTGCTTTGTGATGGAAGCATTAAATACAACTAATGAGATATTGTTTATAAGAAAGAAAGGAAGCAAGAAAGCAATCGCACCAAGCTCTGTATCTAGCTACTAGATTTAAGGATAAAAAGGGACAGAGGAGCATGTTAAATGATACCAAGAAGATACAGTCAGTCGGAAAATATACAGACAAGAAAATACAGGACAAAACAACTGAGTTTCTTCAGCAAATCAATGTAAAGAAATTTTTAAAAAGAGTTAAAGTATAAACTAAGAGACTTCAGAAATATGTCATCCAAATATAATCCATGAATCTTGTTTAAATATAGATCAAATAAACCACTATACCAAAAAAATCAAAAGACAACTGGGGAAATTTTTAAATGACTAGCTATTTGATGTTAAGGAAGTAATGTTACTCTCTTATTTACAATTTGAAATAATCTAGTGAGGAGCAGCAAATGTGTGGGCATGAGGAAGAAACACAATTGGTCACTCTTGAATAATTAGCTGGGCGGTGGATATATGGGGGTAGTATTTACTAATCTCTACTTTTACATATATTAAAAATTTTCCATAATAAATTGTTGGGTTATCAAAAGAAATATTCCTGTATAATAGCTAAAATGATATAAAAGTTAGTGGTCTCATAACTTTATTTATTTATTTACTTATTTTGAGACCGAGTCTCCCTCTGTCACAGGCTGGAGTGCAGTGGCTCCATCTCGGCTCACTGCAACCTTCGCCTCCTGGGTTGAAGCGATTATCCTGCCTCAGCCTCCCGAGTAGCTGGGAATACAGGTGTGTGCCACCACACCCAGCTAATTTTTTTGTATTTTTAGTAGAGACAGGGTTTCACCGTGTTAGCCAGGCTGGTGTTGAACTCCTGACCTCAGGCAATTCACCCACCTTGGCCTCCCAAAGTGCTTGGATTTCAAGTGTGAGCCACCACGTCCAGCTGGTTTCATAACTTTAATAAGGAATCAATTTGTTTTAAAAAAAATCATAATATGGTTTAGGTCATGGTTGTTTGGAAGTACAGAAAGGGAAGAAAATAAAGTTGTGTTTCTTAAATTCATTTTAGTACGACTAACTTTCTAATATAAATATGGGCCCTAGGATTGCTGTTTTCAAGATTACCTGCAATCACATGGTGCAGTTAACCTTCTTCTACATGGTCCACTTGGCTTACCCAAAAATAGTGCAGAACCAGGGTCAGCTGGGGTGTCTGAACACATTTGTGTATGTGTGTTTCCATGCAATCTAATGAGTAATATAAAAGAACTTAAGAAGATTCTTTTTTTTATTAGTCACCTCTCCAGTTTTGCAAAACAATCCTAATTATTACAGAATAATGTTTCATGATATAAAGCTGGCAGCATTCTTAGTTATCATCTAGCTCTTCTCAATAAGGAAACTGTTGAAACCAGAACTTGCAAAAAAATCCTTTTTAAAAATTCTCCACTCTGATACACTCTCCCCTATGCCATTCCATTACAGAATCTAGATCCTGTCTTCTCTCAAAGAGACTTGCTTTCTGAGCAGAATAAAAATTATGGCAGTTACTTTGGTAGGAAGAATGAAACTAACTAGGTTTCCTAGAATACTGACCAACCTGCATTTATGAACATTAATGAAAATTAAAGAGTCTCTATGTAGAAATCTGAATCAAGCTTCTGATCAAAACCAGAAGAACTTGACCCTCATTTTCTTTCTTAGCCAGCCACTAACTTTGGGGGTCTTCAAATGAAATCTCATCTCCAGCATGACTTAATATTTGGGTAAGGTGCTGCTGGAAAAGTTTCACAGTCTATTTCAAAGAAAAAATTTGCATATGTAAGTCACACATCTGCAGTACTTTCTAATATACTGGCAAATTAAAAATTACACACACTCTCCCAACAAGTTCTCACCTCTTCTAAATACTGCACAAAGAGCGTTGGTTAGTAATATACTCAAAGATCAGAATTCTGTTTCAGCACACCCTTGTATGAATATTCTACTATAATAAAAGCTGAATCTCAATAAGCTTGTCAGCCTTTATCCAAAGGCACTCGAAGATTTAATTGTTCTAACTAACTCGGGTACTCAGATCTTTTGAAGAGGTGAAACAAATTTAACTCACTTAAAATAATCCGTTAGAATTGCTTCAGTGTCGTGTGGTGCCAGTGGAATACACTTCTGTGGGGTATCAGGAAACTGAAGGCTGAAAGACAACTACAGCTGTAAAGCCTTGTCTTCAACACTCACATTTTATCCTGGGATAAAGTCAACCCAAAGCTCAAACATATATCAATGCTTTAAATATTTTCAATGTACATCTGGATTCTAAGAACAAAAACTAGTCAGTCTACTGAATCTCTCTGGTTCAGTAACTTTTCTGTCAACTGCAAAACATCTTCAAGAAGTGCAGATTCTGACTCCACCACGGTTTTACAATGTTTTGTCAAAATTTCCATGCTAAAGAGTTGCTTTCAGAAGTTGAGGTGACACTAAAAATGTTTTCTGCAAATTGAAACCATCTCAAAGATTACCTGAGGGAAAGAAGCTAGAACTAAAAAAGAAAAATCAATGCAGAGTGATCCATAACCTCTAAAAGTGGTTATTCATACCAGCCTATTTTATGCAACAAAACAAGTTTGATGAGTAAAAAAGACTCAAAGGTACAACCATATCTCACACTTATTATTTACCTTGTCCCCATAGACTATAAATCATGCTACACTTCTGGGAATTGGGTAGAAATTATGATATTCTATTTTACTTGAAAGGAGTTCTTAAATAATATTTTGATATGTTTTAAATACTAAAATGAAATAATATTGTTATATGTTTTAAATACTGCTTTTCAGGTAAAAGCATAATATGGCCAAAGAATTGGTGTCATCAATTCTTTAAAATCTATTAAAAGGAAATGAAAACTTTAGAAAATGTGCCCATGATTACACTACCGTGAACTGCTCAATTTGTTTTCCCTATTGTGAAACTTCTGCTTGGCCTACTCACTCCTACACAATTATGTTATTGTGCACTTTCTATTCTTTCTCTCTCTTCTTCTCTAACTACTAAACCCATAAATAAGTACCACTAAAATAAATAAATGGCACTTCTTGGTCCTCCTGGAATTCTTTCATGATGCCAACACTTCCTTAAAATTTTCAATAATTTCCCCAGGGAACCCAATTATATGTCTGCCCCAGCCCATAAGGCACCCTCTGCCTGCCTCTGGGCTGCAAGGCAGATGTACTAGCAAAAAGCTCTATGCTTATGTCCTGCTCCCCTGAGGATCTGTTTTGGCCCAACCTCTGAACCCTTACCAGCCCCATTGGAAAATGGTATTTGCTCATTGCTCTCTTTGGAGAGTTTGGACACATAATGTAAAATGTAATGCCCCACAAATGCACACTCTCCCAGCCTATACATGTGTTCAATTCTTTCTCCAAACTTTATTGAAGGTATTTTTTTCATTACTTTTATTCAAGTATGCGCTAATTCCTGAACCAATGCAACAACTTTCAGATTATTTGTCCTCAAATTCTTGCCCCTTTAATCATCTAAAGTGCCATGTCTCACCATCTCATTCTCCTTTCCGAAATGTAAAGCTTGCTCCACATTGCCATGACTGCTACCAAGAGCCTTCCATCTGCCAAACTCCATGCCATGCTATTTATCCGTAATTATTTCATGAGATAAACACCATCCCCCTCTGAGTTAGGCATTAATTTCTCCAATTCACAGATGATGAGAACTGAGGCTCAGAGTGTTTAAACAGTTTTTCCTCAGTCAACAAAATGAGGCTTATACTGAGTATGAAGTGCGTTTGTGATTCTGTGTGGTGGCAGACAATGTTAGTCCATCTAATTTAGCAGAATTTCTAACACTTCTTGCTGGCCACTGTGGATGAACTCATTTATATTCTGAGCTTTTGCTCCTACTGTTTTTTTGTTCAAGGAATATTGGTCTTCTTTTATTCCACCTACTGAAACCCAGCCCATTCTTCGAGGACAGGATTAAGTCTCACCTCCCTTATGAAACCCTTTTCTGATGCCATTTTAGTGAACTTTCTAGTGCATATTGATTGTCCCTGTTATTACATGCTGTATCTCCAATGGACAAAAATCCTACAGTTGTGAGACTTGGGCAAAACCATGGCAAATGACAGATCCCACATTACTCATCAAGTTAAATGTCAAAAATCATACATCTCATAGTTACGCAAAAACAAATTAGAACTTAATCATGTTGCAACTAAGGACAATAATTCGTTGATGTTTAAAGACCTTAAGGGTTTGCATCATGTAATTTAACATAAACACACTAAGTGGCTTCTGTGGTTCAACTTAGTACTCAGTGTAAGGGCCGTCCGTATGAATAAATAAGAATCGGCCCTGAGAGAAATGTGTACTCTATTAGTGCCATGGACCAAATCATCCCAAAGCATAAGAGCTAAATAGAATCATGTTCAAACGAAAGATACACAAATACAGAATCAACTCCTATAAGCAGATTATATTCATATACAAAACAAAAGAAGTTAAAATGTATAGTAGATGTCAACTTGGAAATTTGCATTCATTCATTTACAAATACTTATTTGTATTAACTACTTAGTACCCGAAAGTCATTTTGTGTGCCTATGCCTACACCTACTTAATTTATAGTTTGTCTACAGAATGGTACACTAAAATAATCACAGATTTTGGGAGTAACATTAGCTGAAATCAATAGAATTTGAATTCACTTAACCATTTTCAAAAATTAGTAGATTTGTATAATTGTTTAATAATTGTATAATTGTTTAGTTTGTATAATAAATAAGAGGCTCTTTAGAAATAATCACCAAATCCAAAGATTGTGATTGCTAAAGTTATGATATGTAACAAAGGTGGTGGAACATATGTTATGTATAAGATGGATCACTGGATGATAAAAAGTGTGTCTAGTATCTAATATAATTCTCTCCCAAACTTTCATAGGAGAGAAATAAAAACTGTCTCTAGTAAACATAATCATTTAGGTCACTATAAATATGTTTTGTATTTGTTATAGGAATATTTCACTGGGATTTTTCATTGTCTGGATGAACTATCTCTCGAAACTAAAATTGGCAAAAAGTTTTCAATTCATGCACCAGCATGGATAGTTTGTCAAAGTTTCACGAAGAGCTGTGTTGAGAAGGGTACTAAAGCCACTTTCAGAGTTAAAAAGTCATGATTAACTGTGTCCACAGTGGTTACAGAAGATAGTGGGTGTTTGGGGGAAGAAGTGAGGAATTGCATTTGCCACCTCTACTCAAATCATTTCCCTGAGCAAATTTTGCATTACTAATTTTGTTATCTATGTACCTTGATACAGGGAGGGCAGTTCAAAGGATGGATGACTCAAATTTTCAATTTATAAAAAATATATATTATTCTTCCATAAGTTTGGAAATTAACTGTCTGTTCTGTGCATGCATATTATATTGTTCCATTTATCATAGAATATTAAATAATATTTTAACTAGTCACATCATTATCAACTATTTTAATTCTATAACTAAACTTCAAAAACAAGTAATTCTACAAATAAATAATTCTGCCTAAATAATACTCCTGTATAGGATATGGCAAATAGACAAAAGGTAATATTGAAGATGATGGTTTAAAAAAGCAACTATTAGTTAAGAGAAGAATAACTTTGAATATTGATCTCAATAGACTTTACTACATTAACCATAAATTTAAATACCAAATTTATTCTG
>NW_016814854.1:811534-820681 GCF_001698545.2 Rhinopithecus bieti | reverse complement strand
GTAAGGACAGAAAACCAAACACCGCATGTTCTCACTCATAGGTGGGAATTGAACAATGAGATCACTTGGACACAGGAAGGGGAACATCACACACCGGGGCCTGTTCTGGGTTGGGGGGCAGTGGGGAGGGATAGCATGAGGAGATATACCTAATGTAAATGGCGAGTTAATGGGTGCAGCACACCAACATGGCACATGTATACATATGTAACAAACCTGCACGTTGTGCACATGTACCCTAGAACTTAAAGTATAATTAAAATATATATATAAAATAAAACGACAACAACAACAAAAAGTCCTCTGCATTCACTTGGCCTCTGGGTACACAGTAGCCTTCCGAAATGTCTGCCCAGGGGATATTTTAGTCATTTCGCGATCTCCTTGAACACAAGTAATGACAAACAATAAGCTAATTCTCAAAAGTTTTCTTTTTTTTTGAGTCATTTTACTACTTTTAAATGAGTGTGTTTGATGCATGATTTTGGGCCCCCTGATTAATGGTCATCGCCAGCCCAGCTTCTGGAGTTGTAATGTTTCCGTGAGCTTCCCTCCAGCAGAGCTCGACCATTAATCCAGTGGCATATGTCAGCTCAGCAGAACAAGGTCACTCTTCTGCTTCAAGGGGAACCTTTTTAGAAATAATAAAACTGACAGAAAGTTCTTTTTTGCATGCTTTATGCCACCTGAGGTTGAGTGCTGCAGTTAATATCATAAAGCTTATAAACATTCCCATCCCAGGCAGCACCCGCTGCGGCTAGTCTTAGGAATTTAAATGCTTTTTTTCTTGGTAAGAACAGACATGTTTATGTGGGGCAAATATATGGTATGTAATCCCAAACAGGGGAAGAATGGGTGGGAAAATAAAACAGTAAGTTCATGTTAGGATGTTTGGAAGAGATGATAGTGTCCTGTAACTATTTTTATTTTCAATTACATTTATTTACCTTTCAGCAAACTGGGATTTGGTTAGATGAATATTTCAGTCTATTGAGGGGGTTAATAGCAGAGTTGAAATGTAAGAGTAGTGGTAAAAATAAACTCAGTTTGTAATCACTCCTTGGCCTATAATGTAATGTTCAATAATTATAGAACACTTATCTCTGAAGGAACTGTATTTTTAAAGTCATAAACATTTATTTTATTGGTAATGACTTTTTCATAATTGATAAATACAGTGAGATAGTCACAATCTTAAAGTTGAAATTTTTAGATGTCCTAATATACAAATCAAACAAAAGATAAAAGATGATTGCTAGGTAATAACAATGTAAAGAAACTATAATCATAAGTATTACAAAATGTATATATTTAATATTTTATTACTTTTATTATTTATTTATTTATTTATTTATTGAGACAGGGTCTCTTGCTCTGTTGCCGAGACTGGAGTGTGGTGATGTGACAATAGCTCATCATAACCTTGAACTCCTAGGCTCAAGCAATCTCCTGCTTCAGCCTCTTGACTAGCTGGGACTACAGATGTGCACCACTATGCTCAGCTAATTTTTTTTGTTTTTTATTTTTTGTAGAGACAAAGTCTCACTATGTTGCCCAGGCTGGTCTTGAACTCCTGTCAAGCGATCCTCCCACTTCAGCCTCCCAAAGCATTGGGATTACAGGGGTGAGTCACCCTGCCCAGCCACTTTTATTTAATTAAAAATATCAGTAACATAACTGTAACTACGTAAAGTATTCAGGGGGAAAAAAAATGAGAAAATTCCAATTTGCTCTTTTAACCAAATACTGAGACTAATGCTGTATCACTCTGTAGATTTTGATACAAAGTAAATTTGACTTGACTCTTACTCCAGGAGTTTAAGTTGTTAAAACTATAAAAAAAAGATAAAGAAACTTAGTGATTTAATTGTATTCATTTTCCTTTTGTAGAGAAAATGTACTTGGAAGTGAAGTCAGTTAGCAACTTAGTTCAATCCTTCTAGGAAGCCAATAAGTTGGTCAGGTATCATGTCTCTATGGCCAGGGTCAGGCCCTCACCTCAACAAGTATGGGAACTTTATTTTTTAAGCATGCAGAAATATACAACTTCAAGGCAAGTAATTCATAAACCAGATAAGATATCAAAAATGGCAATACTAACCAAGCAAGCATTGATTTGCTGTGAGAAATTCATCTGCCAGGAAAAATGCATATTCATGTTGACTGATCAAAAAATTGTTTCTCCTGGAAGAAACACTACACGGGACACCAGATCATTGCTGGAAGTTTGTTTGATTCATGTAGTGGTCACAGTAAAGTCAATTAAGTGGTATTAAGACTAGAGACATGAAGTTATCCTAGCCTTAGGTACACATCTCACCTAAGGGGAGAAGTCTGTCCAGCCAAATGGGATATTTGTTTCAGCTGTTTTGCATTATTTGCAGACACAGTGGCAAATTTCTACTCTCCCACACATTTCTAGGCTGTCTGCAAACAACACCTTTTTGCTAATACTTTTCTTCCTTAAGGCAGATTACACTACAATGTTTGATTATTTTGATTCTAGGAATGGTTACTTTGTTTTGATGTGGGTGTTACCCAGATCTTTATCAGTGATCCATTTACAAACTAACTTCTGGAGTAGGCTACTTCTGTAGATGACTAATATTATCCATTAGTCATTTCACGCTCATTATACATATATTGAGAAATCACTACTATGTTCTATACTATCAATGTTTTCAGTGGTAGCCAAAGTGTAATAAAAAGCACATGGAATCTGAAAGTCAGGTAGACTGAGTTCAATCCCTCTTGAATCCTCAACAAAAATCCCAGGGATACAAATATGAGTAAAATACATCTGCTGATCCTCTGTTTTTGATGGTGAATGTAGTTGGGAGCACATACTGAAAACTGTAAGTTAAAAAAAAAAAAAAAAAAAAAACAAGGAAACATGAAACAAGCACTACGAAAACAGAAAGGAGGGAGAGATTATGAAGTGGATATGTACTACCAGCTAGGAAGCTTACATATGGTAATTTACTAAATTCTCACATCAACCCTGTGTGACATGCTTTAAGACTTCCCCTTTTCCTGATGACCACAACGAGGCTCAAGAGGCTTAAGAAAATGTTCAAAGTCTCCTGGTTAAGAAATATCAAAGTAAGAAATTCACACTCAGGTCTCTATGCCTTTAGTTCACGTTGTCTACTGCTCTGCCAGACTGTCCCTAATATACTGTGCTGGGGTAACTGATGGAGGCTTTCTTGAGGAAGTGACAGTCCACCTATACATTCTAATAGATTGGGAAAGAAAAGTACAGAGCATTTTAGGCTAAGAGAAGCACAGACAGAAATGTATGAGTGTGGTCAGATCATCAGGAGCATGGGCCTCTCACTCTACCAACCAAACCAGAAGATCTGGTATTAGGGCCCAGACACAGGTATTTTTGTAAAACACCCCAGATGATTTTAATATTAGGTTGGTGCAAAAGTAATCATGGTTTTTGCTATTGTTTTAATATGCAGCCAGAAAGCACTGGTGAAGGGGTCAAACAGATGTTTTACTTTTAGTTTTCAAATGATTCCTAATAGAGGCCTAGTGGGTTGTGGCAGAGTTACATTTGAATGGGAGGAAGGAAAGAATAACAAACACTGCAGAGTGTAGGTAAAGGCAGTCAAGTCAAATGTGGGGCTGGCAGCATTAAGTGACTGGTCAACTGGAAGTGGAGAAAAATCTAGAGTCATTGGAAAGAAGGAAGCAACTAAAATCCTAATCTTTACTTCCATTTAGTACAAGCTCGCGGACTTTGTTATGAGCTGAATTAACTCGCACAAATTCATATGTTTGAAGCCCTAACACCTTGTACCTCAGACCTTGACTTTATTTGGATATAGAGCCTTTAAAGAGAAAATCAAGTAAAAAATGTGACCGTTAGGGTAGGATCTAATCCATTCCTACTGGTGTCCTTATAAGATGATGTTTGGACACACAGAGACATCAGGAGCACACAGGCCCAGACGAAGAGGCAGTAAAAGGGCAGCCTTCTACATGTCAAAAAGAAAAGCCCAGAACAGATCCTTCCCTGAAAGCTCTCTGTGAAACCAACCCTGCCAGCACCTTGATCTTGGATTTCCAACCTCCAGAAGTGTGAGCAAGTAGATTCCTGTTGTTAAAGCCACTCAGAGTCTGGTATTTTGTTATGGCAGCCCTAGCAAACTAATACAGACTAGGTGAAGGAAGGAGGGGGACTTAGCCAGCTGTGGTGACAAATGGCTCTCTTTATCTATGCAAGAATCACTTCTTCTACCAACAGAGACAGTTTAAAATCTTCTGCTATTATTAATCAATTTTAATGGAGGACATTTTGTTCTCTACTAAGAAGCTATATGAATGTCTTGTTTCTGAAAGTTCATCAAAATCTTTAACACTAGAAAGGAAGAGAAATGGATCAGTTTGGTAAGGCTAAATTTGGAAACAGATATGCAAAGCATGGACTTGATTCCATTATTGTAAACAAACAAACACACAAACCAAAAAAAAAACTCAGTTTTCAGGGATTTTGAAACCATTTATCTCCAAAGCAAGGCAAAGAAAGACTAAAGAGATAAGTCTAACTAAATTGATTTTTAACAAATTCAGCATCTTGGTAGTCAAGATAGTGACTTTATAATGCTTCTTAAAAAATACAATGTCCAAGTTTCCAAACAAAGGGGAGGCTACGCTTCTGTCATTTCTCTAGCTATTCATCTCCTGATCTTTCTCAATATTATTTGAACACTTTTCAAGTACAGCTAATATCTTTGGCCCCAAACCTTTTGCTACCTGCTTGGAATAAAACTTGATTACAGATTCATATTCTATAAAATGGAAGCGCTAAAATGAACTAGTGTTTGGAGAGAAGTGGTGAAGGCTAAAAATTATTTAAAAGGTGCACTACAAATTAAAATCCAATGGAAAATTATATGTTTAAGAAAGAAGAAGAAACCTTTGGAAAGTGAGACATCAATTTTGGGGTGAATTTCTGGTGGCTGTAAAAAATGGAATGAGGCCATTTCTCCTTGGAAGGCAAGCACCGACTGGAAGCAAGAATGGGACAGGACAGTGGAAACTTTCTGTTTGCTGTCTTTAGACTGTATGTGGTAAGTTTCCTATAAATATCCAAATGGATACAATAAGTACAAATATATCCCAAATTTAGAGTCTTCTCACCATCCAAGTCAACTGGGCCATTCTTTTGTCTGAACCACGGTTATCCCTTGCCTGGTTTCTGCAATAGTCTCTTAACTGGTCTCACTCCCTTCAGTATATTTGAAACACAAAGCCAAAATAAACCAACTAAACCATAGGCCAGATTCTGTCACTTCTCAAAAATCATTCAACACTAGCTAAAATTCTTTTAATGGCCTAGAACGCCCTCTGTGATCCAGCTCTCAGTGGCTGCTCTCCCCACCCCATGTACACTGCTCCACTGCTTCTCAAACACACCAGAGACAGTCCCATTTCAAGACCTTTGCACTTGCGCTTCCCTCTGCCCAGAGTAGTTTCCTTCACTAATCCCAAGACCAGCTCCTTCACTTTCTTCCAGTCCTGTCTCCAATGTCCCATTCTCACCAAGGCTTCTCTAGTTCTTCATATTTCAAATCTTCCTTTTCTGTTAATTTTTTTTTCTTCTTGACACCTATGATTATCTAGCATACTGTATATTTAACTTATTTATTCTATTTATTGCCTGTCATCCCCAGTAAATATAAGTCCTATTAAGGCAGAGATCTTTGTTTTCTTCACCTTGGTATCTCCAGTGTATTGTCCATAATAAGCATTTAATAGACATTTGTGGCACTGAAGGATAAATTAATGAATGAATGCATGGATTAGTGAATTAACTTTTAAGTCTTTTGTAAAGCAGAAAAAAGTGCTGCCAGGTTGGAAAACTTTAAAAATTCTTGATGCCCAGTCACATTTTATGTTAGGTAAATAAGAATATTTGGGGATGGAACCCAATCATCAGTATTTTTTTTAAAGCTCTTCAGTGATTCAAATGTTCAGCCTAGGCTCCAAAAACCATCGACTTAGAGCCTCATTTCCAAATTTTGAAGTGCTCACAGAACTGCTGAGTATCTTGTTAAAATGTATGTTTTAATTTCATAGGCCTGGGGCAGACTGGAAAATGCACATTCCTAACAAGCTCCTGGAATGCCAGGCTGCTGCTCTGTAGGACCACAATGAGTATCAAGTCCTTAGATTCAAGTCAGCCTTGATGAACCTTGAGATATGTTTTAACATGTTCTAGACTCCATTTTCTCCTGACTTGTCTTATTTGGTTTTATCTTTGCATTATAGTTTATAAAAAATTTTTTAAAATAATTTTAAATAATTTAAAAAATATTTTTTTAAACACAAAATGAAGACAACCTTTTGAGAGATCTGGTTTTTTGTTTTGTTTTGTTTTTGGAGGAGATGAGGCAATAAGTAGAAGTTAAAATAAATATTTATTTATAGCCACCATTTTTTAAAGGGGAAAAGAGTAAATCTAACATATTACCTGCATTTTAGATCACATATTTTATTCCAGAAAACTCTGTTTGTAATTCAAACATTCAACAAAAATTGTACCCCAGATGAAGAAGTAATAGAGAGTAGGAGGGGAGAGACACAGGGTTAGAAGCAGAAAGTTGTGCCATAAATCCCAAATCTTTTAACTTGGGGAAAATATTTTGCATCTACAGGGCTTTTTTCTTCTTTGTAAATTGGAGATAAAAATAATGTCTATCTCATGGGGTTTTGAGAAGATTAAATATAATAATGGACATGAGCATCTTGGACAAGTGCCTGGCCGCAAGTAAGCAGCAGTGCATATAAATACTTCTTGTCTTTCTCGTACCTGGTTAGATAAGAGTTAAAAATGTATCTTAGCAGTCTTGATACTAAAAAAACAGTGAAGAAAGCTCTTTAATAACACAACTATGTGTCATCCTTGTCTAGGAGCATAAATTTGCACAGCAGGCAGTGCAGTGGAAACAGCTCATAATCAACTCATCACCTCTCATCATTGCTAGGATCAAATGCAAATGGGAAAGAATGCCACTTCAGTCATTGCTAGTGAAAATTAGCATCCGTGACACTAATGGTGTCTCATTTAGTATGCACTTTAGATTAAAAAGAATGGTTTAAAAAAGGCTATTTCCAGAACTGTCATTATTTTAACGTTTCCCTCAAAAATAACAATGGTACTTGAATCTCCTTTACTCAAAGAAAAACCAGCTAAAATTTGTTAACACAGATCATTAATCCATGCCAAGTAAAGGACAAAATGTTTGTGAGATTCATGTCTTTCTATTTTCAAAGTTTCTACCATATTCCCACCAAAGTCTACCCTTAGATAACAATGGGATTCTTTAATAACATGAGTATATTAGAGTTCTTAACACAAAGTTTACAATGAGTTAGAGTTGTACGTATACACAAACATTTTTACACACATATTAACAGATTTGCTACAAAGAAACAAAAAGACAGGGATGCCCTCTCTCACCACTCCTATTCAACATGGTTTTGGAAGTTCTGGTCAGGGCAATCAGGCAGGAGCAAGAAATAAAGGTATTCAATTAGGAAAAGAGGAAGTCAAATTGTCCATGTTTGCAGATGACATGATTGTATATTTAGAAAACCCCATTGTCTCAGCCTCAAATCTCCTTAAGCTGATAAGCAACTTCAGAAAATTTTCAGGATACAAAATCAATGTGCAAAAATCACAAGCATTCCTATATACCAATAACAGACAGACAGCCAAGTCATGAGTGAACTCTCATTCACAATTGCTTCAAAGGGAATAAAATACGTAGGAATCCAACTGACAAGGGACGTGAAGGTCCTCTTCAAGGAGGACTACAAACCACTGCTCAGTGAAAGAAGAGGACACAAACAAATGGAAGAACATTCCATGCTCATGGATAGGAAGAATCAATATCGTGAAAATGGCCATATTGCCCAAGGTAATTTACAGATTCAATGCCATCCCCATCAAGCTACCAATGACTTTCTTCACAAAATTAGAAAAAACTACTTTAAAGTTCATGTAGAACCAAAAAAGAGCCCACATTGCCAAGACAATCCTAAGCCAAAAGAACAAAGCTGGAGGCATCACACTACCTGAGTTCAAACTATACTACAAGGCTACAGTAACCAAAACAGCATGGTACTGGTACCAAAACAGAGATGTAGACAAATGGAACAGAATGGAGACCTCAGAAACAACACCACCCATCTACAACCATCTTATCTTTGACAAACCTGACAAAAACAAGCAATGGGGAAAGGATTCCCTATTTAATAAATGGTGCTGGGAAAACTGGCTAGCTATATATAGAAAGCTGAAACTGCATCCCTTCCTTACACCTTATGCAAAAATTAATTCAAGATGGATTAAAGACTTAAATGTTAGACATAAAACCATAAAAACCCTAGAAGAAAACCTAGGCAATACCATTCAGGACATAGACATAGGCTTCATGACTGAAACACCAAAAGTAATAGCACAAAAGTCAAAATTGACAAATGGGATCTAATTAAACTAAAGAGATTCTGCACAGCAAAAGAAACTACCACCAGAGTGAACAGGCAACCTACAAAATGGGAGAAAATTTTTGCAATCTACCCATCTGACAAAGGGCTAATATCCAGAATTTGCAAAGAACTTAAACAAATTTAGAAGTAAAAAACCAAACAACCCCATCAACAAGTGGGCGAAGGATATGAACAGACACTTCTCAAAAGAAGACATTTATGCAGCCAACAGACACATGGAAACATGCCCATCATCACTGACCATCAGAGAAATGCAAATCAAAACCGCAGTGAGATACTATCTCACACCAGTTAGAATGGCGATCATTAAAAAGTCAGGAAGCAACAGGTGCTGGAGAGGGTGTGGAGAAGTAAGACTGCTTTTACACTGTTGGTGGGACTGTAAACTAGTTCACCCATTGTGGAAGACAGTGTGGCGATTCCTCAAGGATCTAGAACTAGAAATACCATTTGATCCAGCCATCCCATTACTGGGTATATAACCAAAGGATTATAAATCATGCTACTATAAAGACACATGCACACGTATGTTTATTGCGGCACTATTCACAATAGCAAAGACTTGGAATCAACCCAAATGTCCATCAGTGACAGACTGGATTAAGAAAATGTGGCACATAT
>NW_016814854.1:785068-809940 GCF_001698545.2 Rhinopithecus bieti | reverse complement strand
AAAGAAAGAAAGAAAGAGAGAGAGAAGGAAGGAAGGAAGGAAGGAAAGAAGGAAGGAAGGAAGGAAGGAGAGAGAGAGAGAAAGAAAGAAAGAAAGAAAGAAAGAAAGAAAGAAAGAAAGAAAGAAAGAAAGAAGGAAAGAGAGAGAGAGAAGGAAGGAAGGAAGGAAGGAAGGAAGGAAGGAAGGAAGGGAGGGAGGGAAGGGAGGGAGGGAAGGAGAAAGAAAGGAAGGAAGGGAGGAAGGAAGGAAGGAAGGGAGGGAGGGAGGGAGGGAAGGAAGGAAAGTTTTTACAATCGTAGGTGTTGACATGTGTATGTCCCAGACACCTAGAGGGATTTCTCTGATGAACTTCCTGCATAGTCAGAGACAGGAATGAGGATTTCTAAACTTACAGATGCTCTTACAGACATAGTCTCCCTGATCTCCATAAACTTTAGCTGGCAATTCAGGTGGAAACAGAAATAATATCTACAGTCCTGTTGCTTATAATGGCAGTATATTAAGAACGGAAGTATCAGAAACTAACATATTTCACATCAGTTTCATTTTTCATCTAACTCTGTGTCTTCTTCAAGGTAATTAAGCTTCCTTATGCCTTAGGCTCTTTACATATGAGGCTAAATAAGAGTCATTCTCTCACAGTTGTTACAAATATTAAATAAATTAGTGTACAAAAACCTGTAAGCACAGCAACTGACATGAAAATAAACCAATGATGAATATAGAAAAATAAAATATTTTAGTTGGAAAAACAGATAAGGAAAATTGTTATGTTCTATAATTTAAGCATTTGTAGAGTGTAATGCAATAACATTTCATCAAATCTGAATACTGTATATGCTTAGAAGTTTGTAAAATCACTATCAGTAGTGGGCACTAGTGGTAAGATGGTAAAACAGCCAGTTGTGGTTGCTCTTGCCTGTAATCCCAGCACTTTGGAAGGCTGAGGTGGGCTGAGGTGGGAAGATCACTTGAACACAGGAGTTTGAGACCAGCCTGAGCAACATAATAAGACCTCATCTCTACAAAAAATTAGAAAGTTAGCTGGGCTAGTGGCATGGCGCCTGTGGTCCCAGCTACTCAGGAGGCTGAGACGGGAGGTAGTTTGAGCCCACCCAGGAGTTTGAGGCTGCAGTTAGCCATGATTGAACCACAGCAACTCTAGCCTGGGTGACAGAGCACGACCCTGTTTCCAAGGTAAAAACAAAATTCAAGAAGAAAGATAACAGTAACTTGCATGTATGTTAACCAAGCCTATTTTTAACTAGTATAAGTATAGAATACTTAACTATTATTCCTCCTATTTCTTTTTTAATTTGGAATTTATCTATATACAGTAGAGAGTTCTGAGATATACATTAAAACCCTTAGAAGTTATTGAGATTCCAGTACACGCAATGGGTTTCTTTTGTAATAATTCTGCAAGAATTTACCAGTTTCTGTTATAGAATATCTATAGGCCGGGCGCGGTGGCTCAAGCCTGTAATCCCAGCACTTTGGGAGGCCGAGACGGGCGGATCACGAGGTCAGGAGATCGAGACCATCCTGGCTAATACGGTGAAACCCCGTCTCTACTAAAAAATACAAAAAACTAGCCGGGCGAGGTGGCAGGTGCCTGTAGTCCCAGATACTCTGGAGGCTGAGGCAGGAGAATGGCTTAAACCCGGGGGGCGGAGCTTGCAGTGAGCTGAGATCTGGCCACTGCACTCCAGCCTGGGCGACAGAGCGAGACTCCGTCTCAAAAAAAAAAAAAAAAAAATAAAAATAGAATATCTATAACAGGCACATGGTAAAACTGTAGTTAACATGTATTCGGATTTACTCTTTTTAAATTCATGAACATGTTTATTATAAGTTTTAGGAATATAAGAAAATAATAAATTATTTTTGATATAGGACTCAAAATCTGTTGCTACATGTTATATACATGAATGTTTTGAACCTTCTCATAACTGTAAGACCTATTTGAAAATACTAATAACAAAATCTTTGTCCATTAATTATCAATTGAAAAGTTTCCTCATTTTTATTTGAGTTAACATTATGTATAATATGCATTGCATTTGAATTGGCCAATAGATCACTTGAAATAGAACCAATGACAGTTAACAAAAGCTAAATGATTAAATATTTTCTTCATTTTAATATTGTCACTTTTACCCTACTATAGCATTTATGATTAAAAAAAAAAGCACACAAAACAAGAGAATCCCTTTCAGAAATTCTGAGAGTATAGTATGAAGAGTTTACGTTTCTGGGTTAGGAAATGTAAACTAACATCTGGTGTGTAGTGAAGACAGTGATTCCCTATATTTCAGACCAATTTCTTGATGGTTCTGTTTCTAGACATAGACCCTTTCTAGACACAATTTCTTTTCAGTAAATGAAAGGATTTGCACTCCTTCTTCTATGAGCCTTTCATTTGTAGGGATTATCGTAGCATCCACCTCTGCCAATTTTTTTTTTTTTTTTTTTTTTTTTTAGAAAGGGTCTTGCTCTGTTGCCCAGGCTGGAGTGCAGTGGCACGAACACGGCTCACTGTAGCTCTCAATCTCCTGGGCTCAAGCAATCTTCCTGACTCAGCCTCCTGAATAGCTGGTACTATGTGCACTTGACACCATGCCCAGCTAATTTTTGCATTTTTTGTAGAGATGGGGTTTTGCCACGTTGTCCAGACTGGACTAGAACTCCTGAACTCAAGTGATTCACCTGCCTAAGCCCCACAAAGTACTGGAATTACAGGTGTGAGCCCATGCACCTGGCCGGATACTGCTCTTTATTCATATAATATGCAAAGAAAATTACCCACCAAAATAAATGTGAATTAAGAGGAAAGAAGAGTTACTTTAAGACATAATTACAAATGGAAAAATATCACTTCCATGTTAAAAGGAAAGAATCCAGTTGACTGTATGAAAAACATACCTGTACCTTTATTCTCACATCTCTTTAAATTCATACAGAATGAAACCATCTGTCTAATGAAAATAAGAATTCATTCACAACAAAACTTAGCGTTTCCAATGTTACCATTTTCTGTGATATGTTTTGTTCAAAGATGTATATATTTTCCAATATATTTTTATTTTATGAATAAGGAAGTCAAGATTAACAATACTCCAAGCGTATTACAATAGTTACTACTCTTAAGGCAAATAAGAATGGAGTAAAGTATCATTTTGAAAATAGTTTAATGTCATAAATATGACTCTAACTCACTATAAAATACAGGCTTTATTAAATTATCTTTAGATTTTAAATATTTTGAGGTATATCATTCTCCATATTAACTTTTATGATCTTCCCTAAACCTACAGTTGTCAACTATTTGTTGCACTTAATCAAGTAAATATCATATAAAATTAATCTTTAATAGAAGCACAAGTCATGCTTTTAAAACTTTTTTGTATTATTTGGAAAATGTTACTTTGGATTTTTCTTACATTAGGAAAAAAAATCATGATACGTTATCTAGCTATATTTTAAACTAAAGATGCTTGTCTATCCATTATTATGTATAGGGGTCAGAAAGAATTAATATCAAAAATCATTTATTCTACCTTTCCAAAGATAGGAAATCATTTATTTTGTTTCCTTCAGAAAACTTGGATGGTAACTTCCAAAGAGTTTCAAAATATTGACCATTGTTCTATATCTCATCAATTCAAAAGGTCATAACAAATGAAAGAAACCAACCTCTTTCTCTGAAAATGGGTGCCTAACATATAAAGACTGATAGACAATAAATGAATCCTTCAAAAAAATCTGGACTCAGCTATTGTTAATCTCAGAAAGAGATTAAAAATTTTATTTACCTACGAAAAGAGACGTACACATATTGGAGAAATTTTCTGACATTGGTACTTTGTAAATAGTTGTTTTATGTTATAAATAAATCTAGAGTTCTACAATAGAATCTAAACTTTATCCCATGTCATATTTTTTTTTAAAGTAGCACTTATTGTCAAAACAAAGAACAGAGCAACATTCTACATATTAATATTACCAATTTATCAAGTCTACCAGTATATGGTGTTTTGATGCTTCTTGAAACACAGCCCAATTTTTTGTGTAGTAATAACATTAGTTCAAGAGAATAGCAAATATACATCTCTACAACAAACTATCATAATTTAACATTCAAAAATGAGAAAAGTCTTATATTTAACCATAACATTTCCATTTTACAACCTTCTCATAACTCTATTTTGAAGAGCTAATCTCTTAAGAGATAAAATTCATTCAGTAGACTGTTTAATAGACATTGACAATCTCATAGTCATTAAAAACGTGCAAGAAGACTTTATGATAACAAACACTCAGAGACCACTAAATTGATTTTTTTGAAGTTGAGCTGAACTCAAACTTCACTTACAGATGTAAATGTTCCAATATGCACTATAAGACAAAATTACAGAGACAATAATTGCTAGGTGTGATTTAAAATCCAACTTTGCAATTTAATTTTTCCATATTTGCCATGAGGCATTAAACCCTATGTTTGACTTATGACTGACAGATGAGAACATTGTATGTGTTCAAACACACATATGTGTTTATTTTCTATTAAATAGTTTGATTTTATTTAACATGTATGAAATGTCCTTACCTTTGGTTTTTGATGTTTCTCCTTCTCTGAAACATTGGATGGCTTTCTCTTGAGCATTTTGAATTCTGACTACTCCTAGTAAGTGCACTTTCTGCTGTTACAGAAACAACTGAAAACAGTCAGCACTGTGCTGTCTAATGTACAGCATCAGATAAGGTCGAGCCCAGGGACCTGCCACTTCCTCCTTCGGTCAGGATATGACTTCAACATTTACATGGGTAATTTTTTTTTTCTTACGGTAATTCTTTGGTAACTCTTTATTGTCTTGCTATATTCTATGAGGTATGTTCCAAATCTCATACTTAGACATGCCTGCAGTTACAAGAGCTGTAAGGATTTCAAAACAAAGCTCATTATATAAAAGCAGAAATCTACAAGGTATTCCATGGGTAGAAAAAAGAAAAATCAGAGACAGTAATTGAAATAAAACTTGAGATGTTGGCTTTCTATTATTAAAAAAAAATAAAAGAATACTCAATGTAGTCAAGTTTATATACATATACATATATATATTTATTTATTTTTTTCTTTCTTTCTTTTTTTTGATACAGAGTCTCGCTCTGTCACCGCAGGCTGGAGTGAAGGGGCATGATCTCGGATCACTGCAACCTCTACCTCCCGGATTCAAGCGAGTCTCCTACCTCAGCCTCCTGAGTAGCTGAAATTACAGGCGCGTGCCACCATGCCTGGCTAATTTTTTGTATTTTTAGTAGAGATGGGGTTTCACCATGTTAGCCAAGATGGATCTCCTGACCTCGTGATCCACCCACCTTAGCCTCCCAAAGTGCTGGGATTACAGGCATGATATATTTCTAAATAAACACTGTTAGAAGATGAAATAAATAAAAACTGTTAGAAGACAAAATAAGTTAGACCTTAAACAATATTAATCCTACTTGAAGCATGTATGCATATATTTTAAAATATGGATTAGACCCATTCTAAATATAAATGGGAACCTGACTTTAAAAGTAAATGTTTATGCATATGTTACTTTTCTAATGTATTAAGATGTTGTAAAGTCCTGGTTAACAAAGAGATCAATTAAACAGAACCCCCAATTAACCATATGTCTTTGTGCTACAAACGATGCCATATACTGATAATTGCTGTCCTGGTGATGAGTCAATGGATCAATGGTTTCTTCAAATGAAACGCCCAGAGCCTCTATTGAATAGGCCTAGTAGAGCTAATATGACTTACTAAGAGTTTCTTCATGGTTTTAAACTGTTTATTATAATGAAAAAAGCAAAATGCTCAGAAGTAAAAGGAAGAAGTCCAAGCTTTATTCTTAACTGGGGATTTACCAAGGGGAGACTTGCAAAATATATGAAACTCTGGTTCTATTTGAGCAACCCAGATTAAGAAAATAAACCTAGACTTCTGTTTATAAATCCTCTGAATTGAAAAGCAGTAGTGCCATATTCTTAATCAGCAGCTTTCCCACATGGCAAATCAACTGACTTTGTTTCTCAGACTTCCCTCACACTTCTAAGCCCTACTCCCTGAGGCCCAAATTTTACTAATTCATTTAACAAATGAGACTCAAATTTCGCTAATTCATTTAATAAATATTAAACTGATTGTCTATTATGTGCTATCTGACAATATTTCAAACCTCTTGACTAGCTAAAACAATGTTTTGTTCTATAACAGAATTGAAAGAATATAGTTTTCAAGATTATGGTTAATATGCCTATTATTTTATTACCAGATAATAAAAGCAGACTTTTAATTTTGAGAAGTATTGAGCTAGTGTTTTCAAATTCTGACACAGAGCAAGAACACTGGAAAACCTGAGAATGCTGAGGTTGGGTAATTCCCTAGAAATACATCTCTTAGACTTTCAGTTTGGGCTTGGGTTAAGAAAGTAGGCTAGGCAGATCTTTTGTTTCATCTCTTAAGAAATTGAAAGTCATAAAAAATACATTTTTTAAGTGAACCTGTTGCACTCTCAACACCCCCTTTTCTTCATCTATGAATAAAAATTCAATTATGGAGTTGAATCAATAACAAAATGGCAATGATAATGCTTGTACTTACTACATGGTAGAGTTTTGTTGATAATAAAATGAAATATCAATAAAGGACATACTTATTAGATGATTCATCATTTCAGTAATGTTTTGTGTCAAAAAATGTTTGTGAACTCTAAAAAGGCATGATGTTTCAAACAGTTTGGGGCAGTGCTTGCTGTAGGTTATATTTCTCCAGTGTTTCTATAATACAATGCTAAAGAATAGCGAACACTCACATTTATGAGACCTATGTCTGGACTACATGTGGTTTTTAAAAGTGTTGTACTCCAGCAAAAATATATATATATAATATCCATTTATGGATCTCTAGGCACTTCACCATCTTTAACATTACAAGAAATATTTAAAATGTAAACAAAATAAGTATTTTCCTTCAAGTACAGGTGGAAAATGAATTTTCCAATCGTTCTTTCACTCAAGAAAATGTTTTCTGGGGGTTAAAAGACAGATTTGACATTTGAGGTCCCATTCATTACCTATGTGAAACTTCTTGATCCCCAAAAAGATCAAGTGACAAGGTGGTAAATGTTTTTTTATCAATTATCTACTATTTTATGGAATTTGGTGGCACCAAGATAGTTAGTGAGTGACACAGTGATCCAGCAAGCTCAAAAGTCACAGATGGACAGAACAAGAATGAAGAAGAGTCAGTACTGAGCACACCTAACTCCTGACCATGTTTAAACCACTGGGAAACCTGTTGCTTAACATGAGTTCTGAAATAGGGAAATTGCAAAAGCACAGTCTTGGTGCTTTACAATACCTTAATGGTCTTACATCCCAGACAGAATGGAACTTTGTGTACAATCTCTGTGTCACGAATCATGAGTAAAAATTTTAAAGAAATTGCAGTTGAATGACGAAGATTGAGGTGTAGTTTTCAGGAAGTAAGGTGAGCCATAAAAGGATTGTTTCAGCAATCCAACAAATATTTTATTTAGTGTATTGCTAAAACACACATCATAAAATTCAAAGCACAGGTAGAAGGAAACTAGAGATCATGGGACATTCAAAGTGATGTCCTCGATTCTGAGACATTGAGGATCTCCATCTACATCTCTCTGCCTTCCACCATCAGGTTGAAGAATACAGTTAGATAGCAGTTTGGATTAATCCTACTCTACTTTTTTTTTTTTTTTTAGGACATGTACACTTGTTCAATGGATGAAGGGTTTTAAAATCAAGTCTTTTAGAATGAAACTAGATTATCTGCATTACTCTAACAGTTAAAACTTCTCTAATCTGTAGAGTTGGTTGGGCACAATCTTATGTATGCCTCCATGTATTGCTGGGACAACCATGACCAAGGGATGTTTTATTAACTCTAACTGAAAATCCTCCTGACTATACCTCAAGTGCTTTGTTACAGGAGGACAACAGAGAGACAAATTTCAAGAATTTGAAAATAAGCAAAATAAGGTTGTTATCACAGAGCCCAACTCTGAAATTAACATTTAACATAAGAATAACCATTTTATAGAAAAAAAGAACTGTATTCCATTCAAACCTGCAGAATTTACTCATCTATGATTAAGAAAAGGAGTCATTCATAAAAGTAACTTAACCTTGATAAATCCTCTCTTCTTTTGGGCCCCCTCAGAGCAGGCTTCTTTCTATAGTACAGGGAAGAGAATTGTATTCAAAGAAGTTGAGTGGGGATATTGTGTTCCTACCTGTTTGTGGCTTCGTGGAAGTGGAGATCCTACAACATACTAAAAAAAACTGTTCCTTTCTAAGGGTTTCCTGAAATAAGTACACACTGGCATCTGATGATGTTCTGTGCAATTCTGTATTTAATAATTCAGATGATGGTGCCAAGCTATATAGAGGGGTCTTGGTGTTGTACCCTCCTCTAGTTATCTAGCTTATTCTTACCATAAGTGGATTAAACATCTCAACACCTCCTTGTTTGGATTTGGGAATTTAAGAGAAATGATGGAATGGATATTCCCCCTGGCCTATGGGAGGGGTGAAGGAAGTGGGGGGACAGTTGCTTCCTTGTGAATCTCCTATATTTCCTAACTCTCTGAAGTTATTTACTCATTCTCTCTCTGGAGTTCCTGTTTACTAATTCCTTTCTCTAAGGGACCCAACCCCTACCCAGCTCTTGAAATCCCTTCTAATGTGTTACTAATTGAAAAGCTGTATAGTCACTTTTCTGCTTCTCCTGGTGACCTGCTCCAGTAAGTGACAAGCTCATGTTTTGGGGAGATTAGGGGAAGATAAAATTCTGATTCTGTTAACAGGAAGTGGCAAGAAGATGGGAGCTGCTGAGGTTTGCTGTTTCCAATAAGATGTGAAATCAAGCATATCTATCACAAAGACTAATTTCTTCTAAAAACTGGCCTCAAGTCTACATGAGAAGTTAATATTTCACCTGTTAATTTCTCCTTATAAGACCTTGCCGGAGTTTCATTGCAGAGTTCCGAAAAAGTCAACTAACAACGATGAGGTGATACCCAAATAACTTCTAAATAATTGGTGAGTTTGGGGAGAATCTGAATTAATTTTACCTCAAACAGAAAAAGGACAATAACACAGACAAGTACTGGAAGTATCCATTCAAGTTGGTGAGTTAAAGAAAAAGAGAGCTTAGTCAACATTGAGTATCTTAATTCTCCAGACAAGATAATCTATTGCATGGAGATGAACACATCATGCCATTTTTAGCTGGATTTCAGTAAACAAAAAATGTGTTTAACTACTTCCCTTTGTTTTTATTTTAAGCTCTATGAATAAATGATGATTTAACTCCTTGGGTAGATATGTCTACAGGAGACAAAGGCAGTATCCATATGGACATCAATGGACATCAAGTACCTGGAATCTGTGATTGCCATTTCTCATTATAAATTTAAATACTGCCATTGTGGTTCATTAGAAAGTATTCCCAGGAAAGGATCTACCCTTGATGTGCTCAAAATACTATGTTTCTGAGAGGTTAGAGTTGCTAGTCAGACTCTGGATATCTTGGGAAGCCTCTTAGAGAGCCTGGCCTGGCAAAATTACTGCTTATTTTAAATTTCCAAAGAGATAATGTAGCACATTATCTTGTTATCTCGGTTATAGAAGAAACAGATAATTGGGTTAAATAAAAAGGACCAATGATCTAAGATGAATGGTGAACCTAAAGAATCATACAGGATAAAACTGCCTTGAAGAGACAAAGAACTTCATAAATTACATCTATGCCTTACAAGATGTTTGAATGTAATAGAAGACTGAGTACCAAGAATGAGTAGTATCAGTTCAAAGTGATTGGAAAAATTAGGGAGGCTGATAAAGTTTAAGATTCAAAATAAATGCAAATTACTCAGATTACTTCAATAAATTATAAGATTTCCTTTCTAAGTGGTTTTAAAGTCATATAAGGACCATAAAGTGGTTGACATAACAAATAATGATAAAATTTAATCCATTTATGATTAAAAGTTATAATATTCATGAAGTAATACTTCTCCAAGTTAATAACATTAATAATAACAACTGTCATCTTGAGTGTTTATTACATAAAAGAAATTATGCTGTGTGCTTTATAAATATTTTCAATATAATCTTCACAAAAATCTTCATGAACTGGTACTAATATTATCATCCTCAACTTCCTGGTGGGGTTTGGTAGCATGTCTAGTTTGCACAGCTAGGAAGTGGTGGAGTCAGGATTCAGTCCAAAGCCTCAGCTCATAACCATCACTCTATGTCATAAGTAGGTCTTGGCATACCTAAATACCTGGCATAAAATGGGAATGATTAATTTGGCTGTTGGGGTCAGGAATGCTAAGAGCTAGGGGGAGGGTAATGTTGAGTTGCTGGCTGCTGGTTGAAAAGAGAATTGGTTCGATCATTACATGTGTAAAAAAAAATTGAAACCAGTAAATCTGCAACCAATCCAGAACCCTTTCCTATAATTAAGATTCAGTATCATGGGGACAAGTCTGCATTTCAGACCCTCTCCAACCCCAGCTACCTTGCTGTGACACTTACGGGCCCTCAATTCTACCCTTGATAAAAATCATTGTCTCTAATTTTATGCTTACAAAGATGGGTGTAGGTAATCAGAGTAAAAGCACAAATGAGACTTATGCACACTTTATGAAATTCCTTTCTATGAAGTTCCTTGGTGCTATGGTCTGAATGTTCGTGTGGTCCCAAAATTCATATGTTGGAATTCTCACCCTCAAGGTGGAAGGTAATAGTAGGTAGGGCTTTTGGGAGAATTAGGTCATGGGGACAGAACCTTTATGGATTGCATTAGTGCCTTCATAAAAGAGGCTGTAGAGACATCCCTCATTCCCACTTTTCCACAATGTGAAGACATAGCGAGAAAGTGCCATCTATGACCCTCTCACCCTCAAGGTGGAAGGTAATAGTAGGTAGGGCTTTTGGGAGAATTAGGTCATGGGGACAGAACCTTTATGGATTGCATTAGTGCCTTCATAAAAGAGGCTGTAGAGACATCCCTCACTCCCACTTTTCCACAATGTGAAGACATAGCGAGAAAGTGCCATCTATGACCCAGGAAACAGGCCCTCACCAGAAGAGAAATCTCCTGGTGCCTTCATCATGGACTTCCCAGCCTCTAAACTGTGAGAAATGAATTTCTGTTGTTTGGAAGCTACCCCAAGTTTATAGTATTTTATTATAGCAGCCCAAATGGACTAAGTCACCTGTTTTTGTTAGGGCATCTATCTGTAAAGTTACTACCATAAGCACATTCCATTTTCTCCTTGAATTGGAGGTTTAGCTCTCCAATTTCTGTTTCTAAAGAGTGTTTATTATTCTCCCAATCTTTGGCTCTTAATTTTGTGCTTTTGCTTGCCTCAATATCAAATCCAAATTGTGGTTATCATCTTCACATTTCTACAATATTGTTCCTTTCTACATTTCTAAATGTCATTTAAAGTTTTGCAAATATAAAAATACTTACACTAAAAAGGTCAGAAAACACAAGCACCCTCTCCCATCCTTCTCTATTCCTGGACTTCCTCTTTCAACTCTTTTGCTGATCCTTCCAATATTAAAAAAAAAAACAAAAGTTTCCAGTTGGTTAGGTTTATTTTTCTAAATAATAGACCAGTATTTTCTTGATTTATGCATTAGGCATTATCTACTGATTCCTGTTTTTGTCCATGAGGATTTTGTACTCTTCTCACTTCCCAACTCCTTTATAATTATTTTGTTAAATCATTATTCACTATTTACATTATCATGATGTAAATAATATTATTCATGGCTGAGTCAAATAATGTTTAATGCTTTATGTTCCTTTTGTTGCCTATTTTGGAATTTCTCCTGTCTTTCTTTTATATGATTGGTTCTCTATATATTGTTAATATTTCCCCAATAAATGCTCTGGCAGTTATTTTAAGTGATTTGCTTCAAATATTTAATTTCAAACATCATACTTGTCATTTCAAATGCTCAAACACATTAGATGCTTTTTTCTGTTCTAATGTGTTCTAATGTGGTTTAGTTGTTCTCCATTGAGGTTGGAATGGCCTAAGTCTCACATGATGTTTCTTTTCGTCTGCTCTCTCATTTGCAGAAACACATCTCCGTAACAGAAAAAGGGCACTTACATCCTTTTAGACCCTTCACATTTGAATGCTATATTGACTTGAAATCAAATTCTAGCCTGGAAATCACTTTTTTTCTTAATATTTAGAAGGCTTCTCCAATTGTCTTCTAGCTTTCAGAGTGTTGAGAAGTCTGCACAAGTCATTGTGATTCCTGGTTTGTTGTGTATGGACTGTTTCCCTCTTTCTTTTTCTCTGCCTCTTTCCTCTGTATTTTCTTTGTATCTTTGGTATATCCTAAAATATCATATTATGTGTGTTGATATGGGTTATTTAAAAAATTCTCTTCAGGCCTATGTTACCTTGATAAGATCTGCATCTCTCTTTGTTCTCTCCTTCTGGAAACTTATTAGTCCAATGTTCAACATACTGGATTGACACTCTTATTTTATTACATTGCTCTCTGTTTTTCATTTATTTGACCTTTAATTTTCCAATAAAATTCCATTACTCTTTCTACTAATTGCTGTAAAAAATGTAACAAATATTTTATTTTAGCTAGGTTTTTAATTTGTATAAACACTTTCTGATTTTTCCCTTTTCATAACATTCTGTTCTTAAGTTTTGGAAAGGCAATGGCATGTAGTGGTTATGAGGGTGGACTTTAACCACACTGCCCAGGTTCAAATCCTGACTGCCATTTAACTGGGTGCTCTTGACAAGTTATTTAGCCTTTCCATAAAATGCACATGATAGTGATGCTTGAAAGATATGGCTATGAGAATGAAAAGAGACACTATTATGGAGTTGTTGGAAAAGTGCTTGGCACATGCTAAACACTAGATAGTAACAAGTAAATACTTGGAATATATACTATTATCTTTCTGAAGTTATTAATTATCATTTTTACAATGATATTTTTACAATCAGTCTTTCATATTTAGGCTGTTGTCAAATGTCTGGAGATTGTGCTCTGTAGATACATTACTAAGATCATGGTATGAAAACACCTACTGGAAGTTCTATGTAAATGGGTGGGCCTGTCAGGTGATCAAGTAGCAAGGAAGCTTTTTGTTTTCTTTCTTTTTTTTAAATTTTTAATTTTTTTGAGACAAGGTCTTGCTCTGCCACCCAGGCTAGAATGCAGTGGCATAATCATGGCTCACTGCAGCCTTAACTTCCCAGGCTCAAGCAATCCTCTCACTCAGCCTCCTAACTAGCTGGTATTATAGGCATGCACCATAATGTCTGGCTTATTTTCTATTTCTTGTAGAGATGGGTTCTCACTGTCTTCCCAGACTGGTCTTGACTCCTGGACTCAAGAAATTCTCCTGCTTGGCCTCCCAAGTGCTGGGATTACAAGCATGAATCACCACACCTACCCCGAGGAAGCTTTTTCATCAGAAGACCCGCAAATGCCAGTTTCTGGAGTTGGTTTCTTTGTGACTATTCAGGTCTGTACATACTAACCTTTCCATGCCCTGCTGGACTGTGGAGAAAAGAAAGTAATTTCCTTGTTGCCTTCAAAGGCTGAGCCTCTCAGGGTCTCTGTAGTGCACACTGACTAATTTCATTGCAGCCTCCTCGTCTACAACTTCTGAGATTGCAACTTGCTCCAATTCTCCATTCACCTTTTATTATCCAAAACATTAGTTGACATCCTTTCTATCCTTCTCCCAAATCTCTTTGTCTCTTTAGGTTTGCATCTTCTTGGTAAATGTATGTAGCTATTTAAACAAAATCTAGTTTTTGTCAACTATATTCCTTCACATTTTTATTAACTCCAAGTCTCTTCCTTCATCCTGCCCTTTAAAACATTTGCACATATCTATCTTATTTGCTCAGCTCCTAATTATATGAAACACATGGCAGGTATTGATTCCCATCAATACCATCCCTACCTTACAGCTTTCAGACTGGCATAGGGACATGGCAGAATGACACAGTAGGAAGAAGGCAAGACACACACATGAAGCCTTTCCACTGAAGCCCATTCTTACATCTAAGTGACTGTGCTTTCTCCACATTTTCATATTCTTCTCATGAGCACAAAAATATAGTATTCTGTGGAAGAGTTTGCCTTTTCATTCTTTATAAACAGGATAAAACAACCAAAACTCAAGTTTTATTAAAATCTTCAAAATAATTTTTAAACTTAGAGTGTTATTCAGTACCACTGAATCGTGCCTCATTTGGCAGAAAGGCAATTCTGTCCATATTACAATACGACAGAACAAATTGATCTAAATTTTGCACAGAAGTGCTTTGTTATTAACTTTTATCTGAACATAGTACACTTCGTGTATAATATTAAAATCCCCTGGTTAATTCATACTTTATTCCCCAGAAGCAAAGAGGAAAGCAGATTGTACTGATCAATAGACCATGATTTCCTGTCTCTACCTACTGAAGAAAAATGCAATTAATAGAATTTCATTGAAGAGATATATATGAGCTTCCTTTCCTCAGAAAAGCTATTCTTAAACAGGAAGAGCAAGATCATTTCTATTTCCTTTCTATTTTCACTCATCATAGTGACCAGATTATTTTTCAGGCCTGATCATTTGAAACTACAAAGTTGTAAAGCTATAGGAGAGAGTAACTGTATAGTCTACTTCTTAAAACAATCAAAAGCCTCATATGATCTTCATGCTATCAACTCTGAGAACAATATAATTATAAGATGAAATACTCCAATTGCATGTCAGTCAAAATCAAATTTCATATGTATATTACATAAATATGCATATATACTTAGGTATATATGTATGTGTACATGCATGTGTGTGTTCATACACATACACATATTAGGATGTTTCAGTTAAATGGAATTCCACCTTTTCTTTGTAACCTGAAGGGTAATAAAAGAGCTTCTTAGGAGACTGAGTATATTTTAAATAGGTGCACATTGCCTTCTCTCACCAAGCACAAAAGTGAGGTTTATACATGGAGTGCAAAGCCACAGAGAGGCGGGCCGCCTCGGAAACCTACCTGCATTCTAATTTTAAAGCATTTGCATGTGTCATTTGTGGAAAGAGGAAACAAAAATCTAGTGATCATTTACAAGATTTTAGAAACATGTTACCTGCAACTCAATTCTATTTTTTTCTCTAATAAGAAAACTTTTCCATAACATTTGCAGCCATGCTTATGAGAAATGAAAGAAAAATCTGGTTTTCTTTGTCAACTGAGTATATAATAAGTCAAATATCCAAGTTAACATCTGTGCCCAGCAACATCCTCTCCAACCAGAATAATAATAATAATAATAACTGATTAACTACAAACCAATATCTGATTGGAGAGAAATCAGATTTCTTGTTATGTTTCTGAGGGCATGTAATTCTGACCTCCTGAAGTGGCCCCTGCAAGCAGTGAAACACTCAGACTATTAGTTTTTGGCTGAGCAGGCCTGGCAGAAGGGTTTGCTTTTCCTTGTCCTACCCATCCACAGAGGCCCTGTGCTATGAAGAGAGCATGTGGACTTTGGAGGAGTGATGTAGAGTTGAGTTCAGACAAGCTACATGAACTTGAGCCTGACACCTGTCTTCTCTGAGTCTCCAATTTCCTCATTCATTAAAAGGAGAAAATAACATTTTTTCCATGAGATTATAGTTGGGATTAAATTGTGCAATATGCATAAAATTCCTGACACACAGACAGTCTTAACAAAGACTCATTCCATCCTCTCTCCTTCAGGGACAAAAGTAGAAAGCATGAGATTCCTAGGAATTCAAATCCCATACTTCTTCTAGGACGTGGTCATAGTGTGACCCAGCTTCCGGGGAACATGTTCAACCCCGGTTTTCAAAGCCTGTACACACATCATTGCTCTTTTAACCTGGTGTTTTCTTGTTGTCACATGCTATAACGATATTTGAATATGCTATTTATCCCCGGCTACCAGTTAAGGGAAATTTCTATGGGGAATTCACTTCTGCTTTCACTTAGATTTAGCATTTAACTGTGGATTTGCAATTGCACTTGACACAAACTCCACACTCTTTTCCATCACCAGGAAGGCTGGAACACCTCTGGCCTTTGCCTATCTATGCCATTCTCCTTTCTTTCTCTGACCTGGTCACGCTGTTCTCTCTGCACTTGGACCACCAGTCAGTTCTTTCCTATCCTGGGATTTTGCTCAAGCTCTTCCTTCTGCTGGAAATGCTTTTCCCTTTACTTTTGACATGGATGGCTCCTTGTCATCAAAGTCTGCTTTCCTTCAGGCCACCTGTTTATGGAGGTCCTGCGGTGTGATGAGAGCATGTGGACTTTGGAGGAGTGATGGCATAAGCCTTCATGTCACCTCCACAGAGGGCTGTCTCCAAGCAAGCACTTATAGGTGCTTGATTGTTTTTACTGTTTTGATGATTTTTTGTGTTGTTGGTTTATTTTGATTACCAGAAGGCAGAAGTTAGGACTATTGCTAACACCTGGCAGACAGGGGCTCAAGAAATGTTTGTTGAATAAATGAATCGTCTCAACTGTATAGGTGTGCACATTATAGGCCACCTCCTTAGATTGACAAGTAACAGGTTTAAAATGGCAGAATCCGTGCCCCTCAAAACTCAAAAGGATTGTGGCAGGTAGAACAAATGTTGAATTAGACAATATCAGAAAAAAATTCAGCAAAAATTTGGAAACACACACACTACAAACTATTTAAAAAAAAGTACTTTCGGCCGGGCACAGTGGCTCATGTCTGTAATCCAATCACTTTGGGAGGCTGAGGCAGGTAGATCCACATGAGCTAAGGAGCTCAAGAGCAGCCTGGGCAACATGGGGAAACCCCACCTTTACTAAAAAATACAAAAAAATAACCAGGCGTGGTGTTGCACACCTGTAGTCCCAGCTACTTGGGAGGCTGAAGCAGGAGAATCGTCTCAACCCAGAAGATGGAGATTGCAGTGAGCCAAGATCGCATCACTGCATGCCAGCCTGGGTGACAGAGCAAGACTCCATCTAAAAAAAATAAATAAATAAAATAAAAACTTTCTGCTGTATGGAGAAATTCATAAGATATGTCAAAATACCTTCCTAATGATGATAATGATCTATTATTGATCTTTATAACATTCTGTCCCACGGCTTCAACATCTTTTAACATAAATTATTTTATTCTAACAGCTTTCCTGTGAAGTACTTATTCTGATTCTTATGCATATGAAAAACTATTTCCTTTTCTACCGACTCAGCTCCTAACTCCAGGACTTCTAATTCTGAACCCACGAGTTCTCCTGCAAAGCATTCATTGAAATTAACTATCTCCTTACCCACTGAAAGAAATTATGCCGGTCCCATCTCCCCTAAAATGCTGGCCCTATAATTCTCTGAATATTAGAACTTGACTTGAATTTGCAGACTCCTGTATGTGCAGATAGTGTTTTAGAAAATCAACACTTCTCCTTTGGAAGAGAAAAGAAACTTTCTTTACAAGATAATAAATACATAGGGGAAAAACATGGGCTTTTGTTTGTCTAGTTTATGGTGCAATCAGTATGTCATGTGGTTCATGCAAAGGCAGCTTCTTTATTTCAGCCAGCAAAGGTCATCTCTTCTGGCAACCAGTAGGTGAGCAGAATCCACTCAGTAGTATCACCTTACCAAGGCAGCAATGGGAAAACTACAGAAGTTTGTTGCTGGTCGTTAAACCAGCACAGCTTTGATCACCACCTTGGAAAACCCTAACAAGTTTAAGAGTCTTTTCTATGACTGACTAATGTCTTGACTAGTGAAGGGCCCTCGGGAGAATCTCTCTCTGTCTCTCTTTTTCCAGAGACAGGGGCTCTCTCAGTTACCCAGGATGTAATTCAATAGCATGATCATGGCTCACTGTAGCATTGAACTCATGGGCTCCAGAGATCCTTCTAGGCCTCCTGTATTGCTAGGACTACAGGTGTGGGCCACCATGCCTGTCTGATTTTTTTTTTTTTTTTTCTGCAGAGACAAGGTTATCCCTATGTTGCCAAGACTGGTCTTGAACTCTGGGCCTCAATTTATCCTCCCACTTCTGCTTCCCAAAGTGCTGGAATTACAGGTGTAAGCCACAAAACTTGGCCTCAAAATCCCTCTTTCAGGCAGACAGAGATAAGAAATAATGGGATTTGAATTCCCCACAGGCATAATGTATTGTTTCTGGGCTCCTCCCAGAATTCTTGTCATGCTGCAAGATTTGGAAGGGGCAAGTTTCATCTTATTTGTTTAACAATTATTTACCAAATGTCTATTATGGGCCTGGGACTCTGTCAGGTGTCCAAAGATGAAAGGTATGAGCTGTGCCTTCCAAGATTTCACAGTTTAGTGGGAAGACAGGCAGATCAACAGAGTGAGAATCCAATGCAACATGTTCTGTATCAATCTGAGATGTAATAAGCAGTGAAAGCATAGATGATAAATTGTTAATTTGCCTGGAGAAGTTAGGAAATGTTTTACTAAAAATGTAATTATTGAGAAAACATTTAGTGAAACAGGAATTTGTCAGGTGGACAAGATAAATGGAGGGCATAATCTAGCAATCGGCAGAGTATATGATAAGATTAGAGGCATGAAATTGGTACTAAAACCATCTTTGCAAGATTATGACAACAAGAAATCTGACATAGCTTACTCCATGTTGGTTCTGACCTCCAGGGTGTCCTTGGTCATTCCTGAGTGTAGGTCAAGCTAACTTTGGGAAGAATTTAGTTTATAGTTTAATTTTAAAGCAAAGATTAAACTTCAAAGCATGTCTCTTTCTTTATTCAGGTAACATTATGCAGGCAGGAGAGCTCTAATAGAACATTTTGGACCAAACTGAGAGAGAAGAGTGGTGATCTTTTCTGCATTCTGTATGTCTGTTTCATAGACAAGAAAACACTGAGGAAGTTTAGTGATCAACAAGCTTTAGAATTTTTGAAAATTGGGAGAAAGGTATATCTCTCTATTTCCCATCTCTACTTCATGCTCCACATTTTAGTCAATGCCTTTTATCCAACCACAAATATAACTGTGTCCCTCTCTTGCTTCACAATGGTTCTTCAATGGTTTCCCACCCCATACAAATGTATACATGCTCACCTTACATTCAACTCTACACTGTTGAGCATAGTATATTAGTTTTCCAAGGCTGCCATAACAAAGTCGTACAAACTGGGTGGCTTGCAGCAGCAGATATTATTGTCTCAGTACTGGAGGCTATACGTCCAAAACTAAACTGTCTTTGTAAAACTAATGAAAGGCCACACTGTTTGGCTTTTATGAGAGGGGCTTGAACACTGATAAGATAGACAGAGTTTCTAGAATTCCTTACTGCTCAAGGGTCATGTAGCCAGAGGTTACAATATTTGTGACTTCCCCAATTTCTCCTATAGATAATATCGCTACTGTAGAATCTAAGATCAGTTTTTTGAGATATCTTTCACACTGCCCCACCCAGACTCATGACTCAACTGGTCATGTGGCCTCATCCAGAGGCAGACTCAGTGCTCAAGGGCCATTTTCAACACCCTGTGATTTCAGTCCCCAGACAATCAGAAGCAGCCATTTCTTTACCCCCGCCCACAAAATTGTCCATAAAAACCACGTCTAAGCCTTTGGGGAGACTGAATTGAGTGATAACTCTAGTTATTCTGCATGGGCTGGCCTCAATCAATTAAATTCTTCTCTACTGCAATGCCATAGTTTCAGTGGATTTATGTTGTTTGCATAGTTGGCAGGAAAACCTGTTGGGCAAATACAATATGGTCTAAAACTGAGGAATAATTCCCTACATGAAATATGTATGATAAATAAGGAGAAAGACATGGGAGGGGGATGACAGGTGTTAGTTTACAGCCAGATTCTGAAGCATCTGGATGGCGTGTGTTATGGGTTGAACTGTATGGCCAAAAAAGATATGTTGAATTTCTGACCCCCAGCACCTCAGATTGTGACCTTATTTGGAAATACAATTGTTGCCAATGAAATTAGTTTAGTTAAGATGAGGTCATATGAAGTAGGGCGAACCCTTAATCCAATAAAACTAGTGTCCTTGAAAGAAGAGGGAAACTTGGACACCCATACGCACAAAGGGATGACCATATAAGAACAAACAGGGAGACTGGCCGTGTGAAGATGGAGGCAGTTAGTGGAATTATGCCACCATGAATCAAGGAGTGCCTAATGTCTTTCTTCAGAAGCTGAAGAAAAAGGAAGGAGTCTCTCCTAGAGGCTTTGAAAAGAACATGACTCTGCCAATACCTTGATTTTGGACTTTTAGCCTCCAGAACTGAGACAATAATATCTGCTGCTGCAAGCCACCCAGTTTGTACGACTTTGTTATGGCAGCCTTGGAAAACTAATCCTATGCTCAGTAGTGTAGAGTTGAATGTAAGGTGAGCATGTATACATTTATATGGGGTGGGGAACCATTGAAGAACCATTGTGAAGCAAGAGAGGGCCACATTTATATTTGTGGTTAGATAAAAGGCACTGACTAAATGTGGAGCATGAAGTAGAGATGGGAAATAGAGAGTACTTTTCTTCCAATTTTCAAAATTTCCAAAGCTTGTTGATCACTAAACTTCCTCAGTGTTTTCTTGTCTACGAAACAGACATAGAGAATGCAGAAGACATCACCCCTCTTCTTCTCTCAGTTTGGTCCAAAACGTTATATTAGAGCTCTCATGTCTGCATAACGTTACCTGAACAAAGAAAGAGACATGTTTTGAAATTTAATCCTGCCAGATCCCCTTACTTAATGATGGGAATGTCACAATGAAAGATGATAGTACTAATATTATAATATGGACTCTTAAAATGATTTTGATATTGATATTTTTATGATTAAAAAATTCAGTTGAAAACTCATCATCAATTTGACTTCCCAGAATTGTTTTTCTTGATCTTTATCCTAATTGGAAAAGTGAATTCATATTCATATCTTGAACTGTCTACTCCCATGCAAGCAAAAATGCTAAGAAGTATTCTATAAGTAAGATCAATACTAAGGATACTGTAATACAGCTGTAATTTTCTGTTACATATATTTCCACCAACGTAATGAACTGTTATGATAATTGGTAGCTTTAATGAAAGCAAAGGACTTCTGTCTAATTTGGGTAGGTTGTATTCCAAGCTATGATGTTCCTAAGTCTATGTACTCTTTAGCTGTTTCTAATCTTGGATAGTTTAAATAGTTCTTATTATAAATGCAGAAAAATTTAGTATGTTTTCAGTATTTCAAACAACATAAATGCACATGCACACACTTTACAAGTCATATATCTTTACTGAAATGACCAAATTCACGAGAGAGCAAGGAGACACTGCTAAGGCATTCTAATTCACATTCTGCAAAGTCATCATAACCTCCTGAGACACAACATGTCTTTGCATATATGAGTAAATAATTTAACAACTATAAGATATGTCCCAATATATCTTTCATTTCATTTACTGGAATACCAAAACTGACACTGATGCCAAAATATTAATTATATGAAATAACCAAAAATGTAAAGTCCGTGTTTCTAATTGAATTATATTGAAGGAGAAATTTAACCTGACGTCACTTCGTTTTGAACACGAATCACACAGTGATATTATTGAATTAAGACTCTGTAAGTATGAAAAACTTTTGTGTACACAATTTAGTATTCAGATGTCTTTGGTACTTTTATGTAAAATCATAAAACTTATTTGGGGAAGTTAAGGCTCAGAGAAGAGCTGAAGAAGCTCAATTTATGGGGGGAAAAATAAAGCTGAGAGCAGCACTGGGTCTAGAGCCCAAGTGTCCCCACTTGTGGCACAAATGTAGTGTAGTCTTGTCATGTGAGTGACCTTATTCCCCAGTTACTAAGCCCTGGGTACAAAAACAACAGCACTTTCTATACTTCGTGATTCATAAAAAATGATATTTTAGAGAGATGAGTGGCCTTAAGCAGAATTGCACAATAGTTTCTTGCCCTGCAAATCAAATGTTCTCCAAGGAAAGAACAGGTATAAAATACTTGGAAGGAGCCGTGAATGCCCCATGTCAGCAATTGACATATGTGTCAGCTTAAGTAGTGGTAGAGTTATCTCAGTAGGAAAAGATTTAACAAGAATATAGGCACCATTAAGATTAGTAGCAAAAGCGAACCAAAAATCGCTTGTATCTGCATGGGGTGGTCAAGTTGGGTACACTTACCTGCCTACTGGCATTCATTCATTTTGTCATTCCTTTACCCCAACACCATTTTTGAGTTCCTACTATACGCCCAGCATTGGTAAATACATTCATTTTTTAAAAGTCTGATTGACTTACACTATCTGGATTTTTTAAATGACTAATATCTGGTTCTGAACCCATGCAATTGATTTCAAATCAGATAATCTAAGAGGACCTTAGATGCCTCCATACTGACTTGAAGAAGAGTTTTATGGAGACGCAGATGGAGAATATGGATTATATGTTTAAAAGCCACCATTTCCCATACTCTCATACTCAGTCTTATTCATTATTAAAGCATAGAAGTAGATGAGAAGAAGGGAGATTTCTTGGAAGAGAAAAATGAACAAAATGAGCAAACATTTATTGATTATCTGCTATAGATTACTGCATCTCACTAAATCCTCTTAACAACAGTATCAAGTGTTATTGTCTCCTGTGTTGCAAAGAGGAAACTGTGGTACAAAACAGCTAATTCACCTAAAGACAAAAAGCTAACTAGTAGTCAAGAGGTAAACCCAGGCCTGTCTGACACCACTACACCACACAGCCAAACCTGCTATGCAGAATAAAACTCACAAGCAAATTAGTGGAGAAAGATGATAAACCAAAAGCAACTCCATGCATTTCTTTAGCAGTCGGCTGTACGTCTAAAGCTTGATTTTATAATCAAAGAAGATAGCCTCTTTATCCTTTTCCTCCTTCCCTTCTTCTGGGTTCTTTCATTTCATTTTCTACTTTGTAATTCCTTTCCAAGTGCTCACTATGCTGTCACCTTCTCCTAAGACCCAAGGGAGTATTTTTCAGGAGCAGTCAGAGGAGGAAACTGAAGCCTGGGGAAGATCACTCCAAATCCACTCAGGAGGAAAAGTTACAGCATGCATAATTTCCAAAGCAGGGTTCAGGCTTCAAAGGAATGGAGAAGCAACTGAAATTGAGCAGAGGGACAACAAAATGGGCACACCAGGGAGCTTGTAAAACCCAGAAGAAAAAAAGAACATGTTTTGGGCTGGGAGTGGTGGCTCATGCCTGTAATCCCAGCACTTTGGGAGGCTGAGGGGGAGGTAGGTGGATCACCTGAGGTCAGGAGTTCAAGACCAGCCTGGACAACACGGTGAAAACCCGTCTCTACTTAAAAATACAAAAATTAGCTGGGCATGGTGGCATGTGCCTGTAATCCCAGCTACTTGGGAGGCTGAGGCAGGAGAATCACTTTAACCCAGGAGGCAGAAGTTGCAGCGAGCTAAGATCACGCCACTGCACTCCAGCCTGGGGAACAGAGCAAGACTCTATCAAACAAACAAACAAACAAACAAACAAACAAACAAAACATATTTTGGTTTGTGTACATCACAGAAGGCCTCCAAGATGGAGGGAAAATATCGTCAATGACTCATCCTCTATTGATAACATTAGCTTTTTTACCAGGAGCCATGCTGAGAAGTTCAGAGACAGTGTTAAACTGCCAAAACAAGTCAATGAACTCAACAAAATGCATTTCTTACACATAAATCTATAATTGCCTTGCTAGTTTTGTGATGTAACTTTCTGAAATATGTATTTGTTTCCTTTTAACACGGGTTCTTGGCCTCCATCTATATACCAAGCAGAGACCTAAGCACCAGCACATAAAATATCTCTTAGCATCCTAACCGTAAGTCTGGGAGAAAGCTTTATTTTCCCCACCACACAGAAAAGGGACTGGGGATCAGACAGTAGTGTGACTGTGGATGTCATAGATTCCAAATTTAAACTCAGGATTGCTTCCTTTAAAGTCTAGTGGTCTTTCTCTGATACCATGCTGCATAAACTTTTCAACATCATGATGAATAGATACAATGCTAGCCACAATAAAAGTGCAAAAATGCTCCGAAGATATTAGGAGTTCAATAAATATTTGGTGATTGGTAGATCTGTATAATTTCAAAAGGCAAACCAATGTACTTTGTTTGCTTGCCAATGGGAGGTATGTCTAGACAATGAAAATAACAGGAACACATAATAATTTGTTCACTTCCAATTACCTATCTGCAGATGGACTTGCTCATTGGTTCCGTTTTTGTTGTTAATAAAGACATAATCTTACCTATTTAACAATTTTCCCAGATCCACAAAGGGCAAGCTGCTACTCTAGTTGACAACTCATTGGCAGTAACCACATTTAGAGTCAGTTGTGTTTTAGTCAAAGGAGACGTTTCTCCACTTTCATCTGAATTGAAGTAATGCACAACAAATATAGCTGTCAAATTTACTAATTGCATTGAATAAGATATCCAAGTGTTGCAAGACCATCAGAAAAAGCACGTTACAAAAGCTAAGTACTCAATTTCAAAAAGCCTTTTAACATAAGTATTTCAAAATCATTAATTTTGTTACCATTTAACACCAGTGATTTTCATTCCCCACAATCTATTCTCACATTTAAAGGAAGATTTTTAAAGTATCTCTTGCATTATAGAAGCCTACCACCATATAATACCACTTTAAAATTACTGCATTTTACAAAGGTAAAGACAGGGGAGGTTGGCCCATGAAAATCT